>NW_027008700.1:0-78384 GCF_036934945.1 Oncorhynchus masou masou
GTCATCATTGTTTACTAGTCTGTTGGTGGGTCATCATTGTTTACTAGTCTGTTGGTGTCGGTGGGTCATCATTGTTTACTAGTCTGTCGGTGGGTCGTCATTGTTTACTAGTCTGTCGGTGGGTCGTCATTGTTTACTAGTCTGTCGGTGGGTCGTCATTGTTTACTAGTCTGTCGGTGGGTCGTCATTGTTTACTAGTCTGTCGGTGGGTCGTCATTGTTTACTAGTCTGTCGGTGGGTCGTCATTGTTTACTAGTCTGTCGGTGGGTCGTCATTGTTTACTAGTCTGTCGGTGGGTCGTCATTGTTTACTAGTCTGTCGGGGGGTCGTCATTGTTTACTAGTCTGTCGGGGGTCGTCATTGTTTACTAGTCTGTCGGTGGCTTACTAGTGTCGGGGGTCATTGTTTACTAGTCTGTCGGGGTCGTCATTGTTTACTAGTCTGTCGGGGGTCGTCATTGTTTACTAGTCTGTCGGGGTCGCCATTGTTTACTAGTCTGTCGGGGGTCGTCATTGTTTACTAGTCTGTCGGGGGTCGTCATTGTTTACTAGTCTGTCGGGGGTCGTCATTGTTTACTAGTCTGTCGGGGTCGTCATTGTTTACTAGTCTGTCGGGGGGTCTGTAAATCATTGTTTACTAGTCTGTCGTGGGGGTCGTCATTGTTTACTAGTCTGTCGGGGGGTCATTGTTTACTAGTCTGTCGGGGTGTTTACTAGTCTGTCGGGGGGGTCGTCATTGTTTACTAGTCTGTCTAGGGGGTCGTCATTGTTTACTAGTCTGTCGGGGGGGGGTGGGCTGCCATTGTTTACTAGTCTGTCGGGGTCGTCATTGTTTACTAGTCTGTCGGTGGGTCGTCATTGTTTACTAGTCTGTCGGTGGGTCGTCATTGTTTACTAGTCTGTCGGTGGGTCGTCATTGTTTACTAGTCTAGTCACCCATCATTGTTTACTAGTCACCCAACTGGTTGATCTTATTAAGCTGTGGTAAGCTCTTCACCTCATCTGTAAAATACACTACAGCAGATGTTCCCAAACTGCTTACAGTCCCCTACCCCTTCAAACATTCAACCTCCAGCTGTACCCCCTCTCGCACCAGGGTCAGCGCACACTCAAATGTTGTTTTTGGCATCATTGTAAGCCTGCAGCACACACACACTATACAACACATTTATTAAACATCTGAATGAGGGTTTTTGTCACTACCCGGCTGAAGGGAAGTGACGAGCTCTTATAGGACCAGGGCACAAATGATAATAATCAACAATTCTGCTCTTCATTTAACCATCTTACATATGAAACATTAGTTGTTCATCAAAAAATTGTGAATAACTCACCACAGATTAATGAGAAGGGTGTGCTTGAAAGGATGCACATAACTCTACAATGTTGGGTTGTATTGGAGAGAGTCTCAGTCTTCAATCATTTTCCACACAGTCTGTGCCTGTATTTAGTTTTCATGCCAGTGAGGGCCGAGAATCCACTCTCACATAGGTACATGGTTGCAAAGGGCATCAATGTCTTAACAGCACGATTTGCCAAGGCAGGATACTCTGAGCGCAGCCCCATCCAGAAATCTGTCAGTGGCTTCTGAAGAGTCTTTCGATGAGGTTCAGATATCGGTGAGTGGACTGGAGGCAGGGCATGAAAGGGATAAACGAATCCTGTTGTCGTCCGTTTCGGGAAAGTACCTGCATAATTGCACACCCAACTCACTCAGGTGCTTCGCTATATCGCATTTGACATTGTCCGTATGCTTGAGTTTATTTGCACACAAAAAATCATACAATGATGGAAAGACCTTTGTGTTGTCCTTGTTAATGCAGACAGAGAAGATCTCCAACTTTTAATCGTAGCCTCAATTTTGTCCCCCACATTGAATGTAGTTGGCCTCTGGGAAAGGGATTAACGGTGTCATTGCTTCCTGTCTGTATTAACTCCAGGCCTCTGGGAAAGGGATTAACGGTGTCATTGATTCCTGTCTGTATTAACTCCAGGCCTCTGGGAAAGGGTTTAACGGTGTCATTGCTTCCTGTCTGTATTAACTCCAGGCCTCTGGGAAAGGGTTTAACGGTGTCATTGCTTCCTGTCTGTATTAACTCCAGGCCTCTGGGAAAGGGTTTGACGGTGTCATTGCTTCCTGTCTGTATTAACTCCAGGCCTCTGGGAAAGGGATTAACGGTGTCATTGCTTCCTGTCTGTATCAACTCCAGGCCTCTGGGAAAGGGTTTAACGGTGTCATTGCTTCCTGTCTGTATTAACTCCAGGCCTCTGGGAAAGGGTTTAACGGTGTCATTGCTTCCTGTCTGTATTAACTCCAGGCCTCTGGGAAAGGGTTTAACGGTGTCATTGCTTCCTGTCTGTATTAACTCCAGGCCTCTGGGAAAGGGTTTAACGGTGTCATTGCTTCCTGTCTGTATTAACTCCAGGCCTCTCTGGGAAAGGGATTAACGGTGTCATTGCTTCCTGTCTGTATTAACTCCAGGCCTCTGGGAAAGGGATTAACGGTGTCATTGCTTCCTGTCTGTATTAACTCCAGGCCTCTGGGAAAGGGTTTAACGGTGTCATTGCTTCCTGTCTGTATTAACTCCAGGCCTCTGGGAAAGGGATTAACGGTGTCATTGCTTCCTGTCTGTATTAACTCCAGGCCTCTGGGAAAGGGATTAACGGTGTCATTGATTCCTGTCTGTATTAACTCCAGGCCTCTGGGAAAGGGATTAACGGTGTCATTGCTTCCTGTCTGTATTAACTCCAGGCCTCTGGGAAAGGGTTTAACAGTGTCATTGCTTCCTGTCTGTATTAACTCCAGGCCTCTGGGAAAGGGTTTGTGCTGATCCAGACTAAGGAAGTGTCCATGCGCCCCGAGGACGTCAGCAGAGTGTTCCAGAACGATGCAGAGGGACTCCTCGAGTGGATCGCCAACGGTAAGGAAGACAGACTGTCCCTCCTTATTCCCTATATAGGGCACTACTTTTGACCAGGGCCTGCAGACAATCTGCATATCATCTGGGTTAATCATTCAATAGTTGGTTTGAGGCTAGGGCAGACATCGGTTTGAGGCTAGGGCAGACATCGGTTTGAGGCTAGGGCAGACATCGGTTTGAGGCTAGGGCAGACATCGGTTTGAGGCTAGGGCAGACATCGGTTTGAGGCTAGGGCAGACATCGGTTTGAGGCTAGGGCAGACATCGGTTTGAGGCTAGGGCAGACATCGGTTTGAGGCTAGGGCAGACATCGGTTTGAGGCTAGGGCAGACATCGGTTTGAGGCTAGGGCAGACATCGGTTTGAGGCTAGGGCAGACATCGGTTTGAGGCTAGGGCAGACATCGGTTTGAGGCTAGGGCAGACATCGGTTTGAGGATAGGGCAGACATCGGTTTGAGGCTAGGGCAGACATCGGTTTGAGGCTAGGGCAGACGGTTTGCTGTTTCTGGTTCTCTGTAATGTATGATGACCTTTGAACCAAGAGAAAGGGGGGTAAGATCCTCATAGTTGAAGGAAAGAATTGTGTTAATGAGTTGGTTTAGTGCTTATGATGATTAGGCATGCATTTCTGAACTGCATCTCTTGTTGCCACAGGCCCAGTGACAGCTCTGGAGTTGAATGGAGACGGGGTAGTGGAGGCCTGCAAGAGCATGGCCAGTGACATGTTCAGTGGAACCAAGGTAACAGCATTCCTGACCTCTCTAGACAAAACATTTATTGTTGGGCCTACTGAGTGGCACAGTGGTCTAAGGCACTGCATCTCAGTGCTAGCTGTGTTACTGGTTCTAGTCCAGGCTCTGCCGCAGCCTGCCGCGACCGGGAGACCCATGGGGCGGCGCACAATTGACCCAGCGTCGTCCGGGTTAGGGGAGAGTTTGGTCGGCAGGGATGTCCTTGTCTCATCGTGCACTGGCAACTCCTGTGGTGGACCGGGTGCAGTGCACGCTAACATGGTCGCCAGGTGCACGGTGTTTCCTCCGACACATTGGTGCGGCTGGCTTCCAGGCTAAGCGGTCATTGTGTCAAGAAGCAGTGCGACTTGGTCGGGTCGTGTTTCGGAGGATGCACGGCTCTCGACCTTCGCCTCTCCCGAGTCCGTACAGAAGTTGCAGCGATGAGACAAGACTGTAGCTACCAGTTGGATAATACGAAATTGGGGAGAATTTATTTATATACTTTTTTACATTTATTGTTTTAATGTCAGTGAAACTAACCTGGTAAAATACCATTTTAAAAAGATCTCAGGATTTTATCAATTGTACTGAAAGTGTTAGTCAGAACTGAACTAGCTAATAATATAGTACCTGTATGTGAAGTAACTCTGTCCTATTCCCTGCAGGTGTTTGTTTCAGACAACAGAAATACTTCCTCTCGAGATGTGGACAACTTCTTCAACTTTGCTGACATGCAGATGGGCTTGTGATTGAGTCACTGTATGACAATCAACTTACTACACAACCAAGGATTTTTTTTGTTATATTTTTTATACTAGTAGGTAGCGGAGAAGGACAGGTTATTCAACATAGTGATGGTAGGTAGTGGAGAAGGACAGGTTAATCAACATAGTGATGGTAGGTAGCGGAGAAGGACAGGTTATTCAACATAGTGATTGTAGGTAGTGGAGAAGGACAGGTTATTCAACATAGTGATTGTAGGTAGCGGAGAAGGACAGGTTATTCAACATAGTGATGGTAGGTAGCGGAGAAGGACAGGTTATTCAACATAGTGATGGTAGGTAGCGGAGAAGGACAGGTTAATCAACATAGTGGAGAAGGACAGGTTCATTAGTTATAACGAGCAGCCAGGGGGGGGAACGCTGTATTAGTTATTTGGCTATTCAAATTTCTTGAAATTCAAGAAAGTATTCTTGTTTATATTGTGTATATTTTGGTTTTCGCTGTTCTGTTAGGTAATTTTGCTGTGTGTGTGTGTGTGTGTGTGTGTGTGTGTGTGTGTGTGTGTGTAACACACATTGAAACCATTGTGGTGAATGATCGGTGTAGAGTGAAATTGCCCCTAGATTCTGATCTTGAATCAGTTTTGCATTTCCCCCACTGTTTTATGTTAGGGTTTGTGGAGGTGAAGAGCTGATCCAAGATCTGTTCCGAGGGGAAACTTTACCCCGTACATCATGTGTTTTCTCTTCGGTATTTGTTAGGGTCCTTGCTATTTGGGATGCTTGGGACGTCCCAACTCTGTCATCCCATTCAAGTTGAAATTTAAACTAGTCTAGGTAAGGGTTAAGGTGCGGTTCGAGGTTAAGGGCTCAGACACAGCAGTAGTGTTCTCTGGCCCAGAGTACTTGGCCCCTCTGAACGTCATTTGTGAACCGAGTGCACACAGATTTGACATGTCGAATCGGGTGAAATGTGTCTGTGGTCAGACGTCTATAAAGGGTGGTCCCTAAAACACAGTGCGCTGAACGATCAACAGACGAACGCTAAATCCCCATTCGGTGCCATATGTGCAAGGCTTTCAACTTAGGTTTAGGGTAGGGATGTCCCAACCAATAGCAATAACCCATTAGTTTGTGTGTTTGGTTGAGCAGCAAGACACCGGGACTTCCTTAGTGGTTACCTGAGTTACCTGTGTTGTTTCCAGAAACGTTGTCAGGGTGATACTGGTGTAAATAGCTGATTGGACAATGCTGTGATTGAGTACAGGGGTGTATTCACTAGGAAATAAACAGAAGAAAGCGGGAGAAAATGGGGAGGAGACCTACCTAAAAATGTTTTGCTACAGTTGGTGTGCACAAATAGACACCTGAAGCCACATAATTCAGGTTGTACCTGCAACACTCTGGTTACACCAATGTAGACTACACCTATTATGTAAATAATTATTTCACATATTTTAGTTGTTTTGTTTTTTTGTGGGGGAGGGGTGAATTAAATAAATGTTCTTAGAAAGCATTTAGAATGTATTGAAGACAGGAAGAGAGGTGGTAATGTTGTTTTCTATGGGACCAGACAGGAAGAGAGGTGGTAATGTTGTTTGCTATGGGACCAGACAGGAAGAGAGGTGGTAATGTTGTTTTCTATGGGACCAGACAGGAAGAGAGGTGGTAATGTTGTTTTCTATGGGACCAGACAGGAAGAGAGGTGGTAATGTTGTTTTCTATGGGACCAGACAGGAAGAGAGGTGGTAATGTTGTTTTCTTTGGGACAGAATCTCATCCCTGTGATGAAATTCCTGCTTCTCAAATGGCGCCCTCGTCCTCTACTATTGCCCAGGGTAGTGCACTATAAAAGGACTAGGGTGCCGTTTGGGAAGCACGGTATACTTTAACATTTTGTATTTGTTGAAGGAATGATCTGATTGGGACTTTGTATTGCTGAATGTTTCCTATTGTATCTCTGTAGAATCAAATGAACATGTCATTACTAATATATTAAAGATCCATTTGTATGTGTTGTGTTTGAGATTTTACTGTGGGAGATGTTTCTGATTTACACTACCTTCTCAGCAGCTTGATTTTTCATCCAATTGGCGATGTGATTTCTATGGGAATATTCTAGAATCCGCGTAATGAAAATATCCACATTTTCCCACCAGTGGAATGTTTGCACCTGATGGACTTGTTGCAGATCAAGAACTGTTCATGACACCATCTGTTCAAGATCTGTTCATGACACCATCTGTTCAAGATCTGTTCATGACACCATCTGTTCAAGATCTGTTCATGACACCATCTGTTCAAGATCTGTTCATGACACCATCTGTTCAAGAACTGTTCATGACACCATCTGTTCAAGAACTGTTCAAGACATCTGTTCACACAGTTTTAAAGTTTATTACCTGCAATTCTACACATCTTGTCGGTGTGATGCAAAGAATAATTTGCTGTTTTAAAGCACATTTTCTTGGAATTCTATACATTTTTGCCCTGTCTCATGTGTATTTATGGGATATTTGAGTGACAAAAAATACAACGATATCTATGTGCTAAAAACCTAACTGATCTGTAGGCGGGTTGATCTGGACATTTCTGACAAGTTATAAATATCTCTCTAAGAGGAACTGGTGATGCACCACCTTGTGCTTTCTACTATTACAACTCTCAAGAGGAAGTTTACAGCCGGACTGAGTTCCCCGCAGTTTGGGAACCACTGGGCTCGTCTGCATGATGAGATTTTTATCGATTTTAATATTTTTATTAGTCAAGCAGCAGTAAAGCATCGATCGTCACCAGAATAAGACCCTCCATTTATTGGAGAAGAGCATCACTGTGCACTTCGTACCACCCTCTGAAGTTGATCATTGATTTCATCTGTAATAAACTGCATGGTTTGCTGAGTCGTAGAACCCCATGTACTCGTGTGACTCCAACTTTACCTTGATATGCAGGTGATTATATCAATATTTCCCCATAAAGGCGTTTCCACCACTATTTCTTGGGTAATAGATTTTACCGACACTAAAAGGTCTCACCATGTTAAATGGACAAATTATCTGTCTGCATTTATGAAATTGTGCCGAAACTTCCTGTTTCCAATATAGTTATTATTATTTTTTTATACAGTATGACTACACTCCTAAAATCTGTGGATGGAAATGTGTTTTATGCTACAAACTCTTGGTGAATGTTTTTTGTACAGTGTGGTAATTTATCACATCTTATCCAGAGCAATTAGGGCTAATTGCCTTTCTCATGGACACATTTTCAGTTTATTTTTATTTTACCTAGTTGGCTTAAGGATTCAAACCAGCAACATTTTGGTTTCTGGCCCAATGCTCACAGGATGTGAGGACTTGGTGGACTGTAGGGTGCTATATTGTACTAGGTTGGTTGACTGAGAACACATTCTCATTTACAGCAACCACCTGGGGAATAGTTACAGGGGGGATGAAAGAGCCAATTGGAAGCTGGGGTTTATTAGGTGGCCATGATGGTATGAGGGCCAGATTGGGAATTTAACCAGGACACCCCCCTACAATAAGTGCCGTGATATCTTTAGTGACCACAGAGAGTCAGGATACACAAAAGATGGCATCCTACACAGGGCAATGTCCCCAATCACTGCCCTGGGGCATTGTGATATTTTATTTAGACCAAAGGAACAGTGCCTTCGACTGGCCCTCCAACACCACCTCCAGCAGCATCTGGTCTTCCATCCAGGAACTGACCAGTACAAACACGGTTTAGCTTCAGAGCCAGCAGTGGGATGCAGGTGGTATGCTGCTGGCTAGTGCTCTGAGAGGTTGCTCGGGGGCCGGACATCTGGCCACTCTCTTGACTATACAGGCAACACAAAACTGTCAGTCTCCCTCAAGCAGTGGCAGAGAGCAACATGGGCACACAAAACTGTCAGTCTTCCTCAAGCAGTGGCAGAGAGCACTCTGCCCATCAACAACTGGACTCACTCATATCTCTGGACTTGTGGGATGGTGTGCATGCCCAAAGTGAGTTGTGTGACATACATATTGTTCTCAATACTTAGTTATTGCTTTATTTATGCTTCCTCTGTATAGCTTGTAACCTGTAAACAAACATGTTCAGGGATGATATGTCCTCTGTATAGCTTGTAACCCATAAACATGTTCAGGGATGATATGTCCTCTGTATAGCTTGTAACCTGTAAACATGTTCAGGGATGATATGTCCTCTGTATAGCTTGTAAACATGTTCAGGGATGATATGTCCTCTGTATAGCTTGTAAACATGTTCAGGGATGATATGTCCTCTGTATCGCTTGTAACCTGTAAACATGTTCAGGGATGATATGTCCTCTGTATAGCTTGTAACCTGTAAACATGTTCAGGGATGATATGTCCTCTGTATAGCTTGTAACCTGTAAACATGTTCAGGGATGATATGTCCTTTATACAGTCCTTTATTACTGTTGGTGCAGCTCTTGTCATATCGTATGTACAGTATATTCATATACAGTATAGTTCCTGTGTTAATTCTTGGGCTGCTTTATTCCCCTCTAACCGGGGGTGGTGTCAGTGGGTCAAAACGAGTCAAATATATAGAGCCGGGTCTCTTTCTTTCACTCATAATGCCCAAGGTAACTTCTGGATTATAAACTGGGGTTCACCTGGTTGGAAGATATTGTAATGAAACAGGCGGGCACACGAACCCTTAAACTTTCATCCTAAACATCTTGATTAAAACTAGTCTGTTGACATTTCTCTACAATTATATGTTTTTTGTGTCAGAAGCAAATGTTTACTTGTTGACTGAAACAGATACTTTGCTGTCCTTTTAAGTTTCATAACATGCATACATTTCCACATTGTTGTATGATGTGCCATATCCAGTGGTGTAAAGTACTTAAGTAGAATTACTTTAAAGTACTACTTACATCGTTTTTGGGGTATCAGTACTTTACTATTTATATTTTTGTCAACTTTTACTTCACTACATTCCTAAAGAAAATAATGTACCTTCTTACTTACATGTTCCCTGACACCCAAAGGTACTCGTTACATTCTGAATGCTTAGCAGGACAGAAAATGGTCCAATTCACACACTTATCAACAGAACCTCTCTGGTCAGTGTGATGCCCCTCCCACTCTGTCTGCCGGATTCTTTCTCTTTGCTCTTGTTTTCCTTAATAGGGTGTCAGTGGACGGAGCCGGGAGGGTCGTCAGCGAAATGGGACAGACCTGGGCCCGGGTGTGTCCCGGGATAAATGCACCTCTTCCCCATTCATCGAGGAGACTCTTCATGCAGACACAGATTTTGGTTGTGGCAGTGGTTTTTGTGACTGTTTGCGTTGGCACTTTTCAACACCCCTCATTATCCCATGTGTGCATGCAACCACTCACGTACACTACTGATTACACACCATTGTTCATTATATTTAGTTTACTTTAGATAAATATATTTTAGTTACGGGCTTTGAGCCGGTTTGTGACAAGTGGGGCCCATCTGACATTTTGGCAAAAAGAACTTTATTGATTTATGAAGGACTAATACTAGTTTCATTTGCTTACTAGTATGTGGGTTGTGTGTGTTTGGGAGAAAATGTGAATGTAACTTAAACTCTGTAGGGGCTTTGTTTGCATCTTTTGTTTGAGTTGTACTGGTTGCCTTTGTTTGTTTGGTTAACTTGCCACTGCTGTGGATAGTTGGTTGTGTGCTGTGTTGGAGAGAGTACATTGGTTAGTTTCCAGGCCCCTGCCCAGGCTGGAGACTCTTGCTCTACTAGCTGTTGGGACATCGGTCCAAGTACAGTCGGCTGTGTACCTCAGTGGGAGATTTAGGTAGGGTAGTGACACTTGCTACCCGGAGCTATAGCCTTTTTCCCCCTGTTAGGCTTAGTGATGTTTCATTTTGGGCATGGTTAGTTTTGTTGTTTGTGTGGTGTCTGGACTGAGCAGTTGTTTCGGGGGCACATCTGTGGCTTGGGGGAATCTGCTAGTGTGCTGGGTGGTTATTTCCTTGGGTTGAGTTATGGTAGGTTTTGGGGAAGCGCCATAGATATTTCAGCTGTCTTTTGTGGTGCCCAGTGTCATTGTCATTTCTCTGGTTGTGGTCCAGTCTGATGTGTTCAGCAAAGAAGAGCAAGAATTGTTTGGGTATTTACTTCTGACTATGGTGTCTAATATAGACGAGTTAATTCATTTCCCATCAGAGGAACTGTTAGTTATGTACTAAAGAACAACTGTTGAAGGTTGCTGAACACTACCAGCTTGAAATAGTTGAGTTTAGTTTATTTTTACAGGGACATTGCACATTAATCAACGTTTTAGTAAAAGTGCCGGTTTTAGCCAGACGGCTAATTTTCAACCACAGTCCCTGGGCAGGTTATTAAAAACAATTACAATATAGACAATAGCAACATAGGACAAGCAAGAGATAGCATACAGACAGAGCAACATAGGACAAGCAAGACGTAGAATACAGACAGAGCAACATAGAACAAGCAAGACATAGCATACAGACAGAGCAACATAGGACAAGCAAGACATAGCATACAGACAGAGCAACATAGAACAAGCAAGACATAGCATACAGACAGAGCAATATAGAACAAAAAGCAGCAAGACAAAATTCATAAAATCAACAGTGTTTCCACACCTCACAAGCTACAGGCAACATGGAAAGTGGCAACACACAGCTAGGGACCATGTTCACAAATCTGATTGACCTTTAGCCATGTCTTCATGCATTTTGTGAAAGTGTGATATGTGGTGTAGTTATGTGTGTCTGGTGGCAGTGTATTCCAGACATGGGAAGCTCTCACAAAGAATGCAGATTTACTAAAGGTGTTTTTCCTTAAGGGAACTATATAGTCACCTCTCATGGCAGACCTTGTGGATCTGCTGCCATATGTTTGGGTTTTCTGTTTAACAAAAATACTGAGTGGAGGGGGAGGAGCCAGGCCATTTAGGATCTTGAATACAAGACATGCGTCGGTGTATTGCACAAGATTTTCCCAACTCAGGAGCTCATGCTTTCTGAGGATGTAACAGTGATGATGGCTATTGGGCTTCCTATCAATCACTTTGAGAGGCAGTTTGTAGACAGACTGAATAGGTCTTAATGTTGTACAGCAAGCTTGGGCCCAACTAGTCAAGCAGTATGTTAAGTGGGGGAGTATCATAGATTTGAAGTACAGTTTTGCTACTTCTAGTCAAACAATTTCGTATAAATCAGAAATGAGCTAGGTTGAATTTGGTTATTTGAATTACCTTTTTCACATGCTTTTTAAAAGAGAGGTTGGAATTAAGTATGATGCCAAGGTACTTAAAATCCGATACCACCTGGAGCTTCTCCCCTGACACATAGACATCTGGCTCAGTAGCATCTGTTGCCCTCTTTGTGAAGAACATGCAAACACGAGTCACTGAGCCACTTTGTAACCTGGACCATTACAGTAGTGAGTCACTGAGCCACTTTGTAACCTGGACCATTACAGAGTGAGTTCTTGTGCAGCTTGTTGTTTGCTCTTTGCATGCACATATATCACTGTATCATCTGCATACATTTGAACTTCAGACCCAGTACAGACAGAAGGCAGATCATTAATGTACAGGCTGAACAGGAGGGGCCCCAGTATGGACACTTGGGGCACGCCCACATCATAGCTAAGAGTGGGCGACAGCTCATTGCTCACTCTGACACACTGAGTTCTGCCTTCAAGGTATGATTTCATCCATCTAAAGGCATCAGGGAAAAGTTGAACTTGGACAATTTTGTGATGAAAATCTCATGGTTAACAGTATCAGAAGCCTTCCTTAGGTCCAGAAACACAGCCTCAACAACGCCCCCTTTGTCCATCTTGGACTTCACATTTTCCAGAAGAAAGCAGTTGGCCGTTTCTGTGGAGTGTTTCGCTCTGAAGCCAAACTGCATGGAGTGTAATGTGAAGGGGCTGTTGTTGAGGTGGGCAATCAGTTGTTCTGCTATACACATTTCAACAACCTTTGACACCACAGGTAGTATACTAATGGGCCTGTAGTTACTCACGTCAGCAGGGTCACCTGATTTAAAGATGGCCGTTATTATGGCCGACTTCCATACCCTTGGAAACACCCCGAGACCAATAGTTGTGTTGGTGACCTTAGTAATGGGGCCAATGAATGACTCTTTGTAGTTTTTAAGAAAGGTAGAGTCCAGCACAAACACATCTTTGGCTTTAGAGTTCTTTAGTGAGCTAATCACCTTGTTCACCTTTGACTCAGAAACCTCCCTTATGATGAAGACAGGTTGAGTGTCATTCACTAGCACTGAGCCCAAGAAACCAGTGGAGGGGTTCTGTGTCAGTACCCTGACAGAGTCAATAAAGTAGGAATTGAAGGCTATTGCTATTTCGACTGCATCCTGTGTTAGATTGTTATTCACCATGATTTCTAGTCTTTTTGCAGTGTTCCTATGGTCTTTCCCTGTTAACTTTTTAGATTCTCCCAGATCAGTTTAGAATTTCCCTTTGCTTCACCAATTATGTTAATAAAAAAGTTTGCCTTGGCCTGTTTGATTTCTTTCATCACCTTATGTCTCAACATGGTAAACCTACGTCTGTCATGCTCCAATTTGGATCTTAGGGCTATTTTTAGAGCATAATCTCGTTCTTTCATCAATTTCCAGATTTCTCCATTTAGCCAAGGAAGTGCTCTTTTGGCCAGGTTTGGATTTGATTTTGTTTAGGAAGCCATTTATTGTAGTCTGGATTGTGGATAGAAAAACCTGACTATCAGCTTCCACGTCTGTATAGGACAAGAGATCATTCCAGTTAATTCCCTTAATTGCGTTTTCATAATAGTTTAATTCACTCTTAGGTATTCTGAGTTGATCCGGCTTTCTAGCAGTAGAGAGGTTAAACCTGCTCTTAGACAGCTTTCTGGCTATACGTGTCAGTTTATGATCAGATAGCCCAGTAACCATATTGAATGATTGAGTCACTCTCTCTGGTTTATTACTGAACACCAAATCCATCTGTGTTTTAGAGCAACAAGTCACCCTGGTTGGCCCTTTAACTAGCTGTATAAGGTCAAAGGTATTAGTGATCCGTTTGAGGGTTTTCCTACAAGACTTGTCTTCATAATTAATATTAAAATCTCCCATTAAGATTACCTTTCCCAAAGTCACATTCCCTAAGAATGTTATTAAACTGATCAGAAAACGCACTTTAGTAACACAAATTAGTGATAAATGTCTAAAACATTCTATTAGGTTAATATTGAAGGTGAATCTGATGGAGTGGTATTCTTGAAGTTTCCACTGGGCCAGCCTCTGCTGAGGACTCGCCGTCTCCCCATAACGTTACAATGGCCGCTCCATCGGCTAGTCCGAGTAGCCTTCTTTTTGAACAGCAGAAAGAACTGCTTCTGTTACAGCTGGCGCATGATCGTGGGACGCTAGCTAATGATCGTGGGAACGCTAGAGCATGATCGTGGGACGCTAGAGCATGATCGTGGGAAGTATGAAAAGTAATTGGTGTTTAAACAAGATTTGGAGCGTGCTAAAATCAAGCTGCAACAAGAGCGGCTAGAGCTGGTTAGGGAAGGAAAGCTCTCAGGGGAGAGTTTGCTCTGGGAAGGTGACCCAGATTTACCTAGGGTTCGTTCCTCTTTTGGTCGTGCCCCGGACACATTTGATATTGTTGGGAACTTACGGTTGTTGCCTTGGTTACCGCCAACGATATGAACTGGTCCCTGAGGTTACCGCCAACGATATGAACTGGTCCCTGAGGCTTACCGCCAACGATATGAACTGGTCCCTGAGGCTTACCGCCAATGATATGAACTGGTCGCTGAGGTTACCGCCAACGATATGAACTGGTCCCTGAGGTTACCGCCAACGATATGAACTGGTCCCTGAGGCTTATCTCCAACGATATGAACTGGTCCCTGAGGTTACCGCCAACGATATGAACTGGTCCCTGAGGCTTACCTTCAACGATATGAACTGCTCCCTGAGGTTACCACCAACGATATGAACTGGTCCCTGAGGTTACCTCCAACGATATGAACTGGTCCCTGAGGTTACCACCAACGATATGAACTGGTCCCTGAGGTTACCGCCAACGATATGAACTGGTCCCTGAGGCTTACCGCCAACGATATGAACTGGTCCCTGAGGCTTACCGCCAACGATATGAACTGGTCGCTGAGGTTACCGCCAACGATATGAACTGGTCCCTGAGGTTACCGCCAACGATATGAACTGGTCCCTGAGGCTTATCTCCAACGATATGAACTGGTCCCTGAGGTTACCGCCAACGATATGAACTGGTCCCTGAGGCTTACCTTCAACGATATGAACTGGTCCCTGAGGCTTATCTCCAACGATATGAACTGGTCCCTGAGGTTACCGCCAACGATATGAACTGGTCCCTGAGGCTTACCTTCAACGATATGAACTGCTCCCTGAGGTTACCGCCAACGATATGAACTGGTCCCTGAGGTTACCTCCAACGATATGAACTGGTCCCTGAGGTTACCGCCAACGATATGAACTGGTCCCTGAGGCTTACCGCCAACGATATGAACTGGTCGCTGAGGTTACCGCCAACGATATGAACTGGTCCCTGAGGTTACCGCCAACGATATGAACTGGTCCCTGAGGCTTATCTCCAACGATATGAACTGGTCCCTGAGGTTACCGCCAACGATATGAACTGGTCCCTGAGGCTTACCTTCAACGATATGAACTGCTCCCTGAGGTTACCACCAACGATATGAACTGGTCCCTGAGGTTACCTCCAACGATATGAACTGGTCCCTGAGGTTACCGCCAACGATATGAACTGGTCCCTGAGGTTACCGCCAACGATATGAACTGGTCCCTGAGGCTTACCGCCAACGATATGAACTGGTCGCTGAGGTTACCGCCAACGATATGAACTGGTCCCTGAGGTTACCGCCAACGATATGAACTGGTCCCTGAGGCTTATCTCCAACGATATGAACTGGTCCCTGAGGTTACCGCCAACGATATGAACTGGTCCCTGAGGCTTACCTTCAACGATATGAACTGCTCCCTGAGGTTACCGCCAACGATATGAACTGGTCCCTGAGGTTACCTCCAACGATATGAACTGGTCCCTGAGGTTACCGCCAACGATATGAACTGGTCCCTGAGGTTACCGCCAACGATATGAACTGGTCCCTGAGGTTACCTTCAACTATAAGAACTGGTCCCTGAGGTTACCTCCAACGATATGAACTGGTCCCTGAGGTTACCGCCAACGATATGACCTGGTCCCTGAGGCTTACCGCCAATGATATGAACTGGTCCCTGAGGTTACCGCCAACGATATGAACTGGTCCCTGAGGCTTACCACCAACGATATGAACTGGTCGCTGAGGTTACCGCCAACGATATGAACTGGTCCCTGAGGTTACCTTCAACGATATGAACTGGTCCCTGAGGTTACCGCCAACGATATGAACTGGTCCCTGAGGTTACCTTCAACGATATGAACTGGTCCCTGAGGTTACCGCCAACGATATGAACTGGTCCCTGAGTCTTACCGCCAACGATATGAACTGCTCCCTGAGGCTTACCGCCAACGATATGAACTGGTCCCTGAGGCTTACCGCCAACGATATGAACTGGTCCCTGAGGCTTACCTTCAACGATATGAACTGGTCCCTGAGGTTACCGCCAATGATATGAACTGGTCCCTGAGGTTACCGCCAACGATATGAACTGGTCCCTGAGGTTACCGCCAACGATATGAACTGATCCCTGAGGTTACCTCCAACGATATGAACTGGTCCCTGAGGTTACCGCCAACGATATGAACTGGTCCCTGAGGTTACCGCCAACGATATGAACTGGTCCCTGAGGCTTACTGCCAATGATATGAACTGGTTCCTGAGGCTTACCTCCAACGATATGAACTGGTCCCTGAGGCTTATCTCCAACGATATGAACTGGTCCCTGAGGTTACCGCCAACGATATGAACTGGTCCCTGAGGTTACCGCCAACGATATGAACTGGTCCCTGAGGTTACCGCCAACGATATGAACCGGTCCCTGAGGTTACTGCCAAAGATATGAACTGGTCCCTGAGGTTACCGCCAACGATATGAATTGGTCCCTGAGGTTACCTTCAACAATATGAACTGGTCCCTGAGGTTACCTTCAACGATATGAACTGGCCGTATAGCCAAGCACATTAACGAACGAAAACTGAAGACTGTCGCTGAACCGGCGGTGTTTTTGCAGAGCCCCATATTCGGCGTGAGTGGGGGCGTTCGGTGAGATTTGGGACTTACTCACCGAGATACTTTGGTTCATGGGGCGGCAGGGTAGTCTAGTGGTTAGAGCGTTGGACCGGAAGGTTGCAAGTTCAAATCCCAGAGCTGACAAAGTACAAATCTGTCATTCTGCCCCTGAACAGGCAGTTAACCCACTGTTCCTAGGCCGTCATTGAAAATAAGAATTTGTTCTTAACTGACTTGCCCAGTTAAATAAAGGTAAGAAAATTAATAAAATAAGAAGAAGTAAGAACCTAGTGCTAGTGAAGATCCTGAGAGACACAGGTGCCTCTGAATCGTTTATGTTGGAGTGTGTTACCCTTCTCTGCTGAGACTGATTCGGGGAATTGTGTTCTAATTAGGGGAATAGGTTTGACCAGTCTGTCAGTTCCATTGCATAAACTGATGTTGGATTCTGAACTGGTGAAAGGTGAGGTTGTTGTGGGGGTGCGTTCTCGTTATCTGTATCCCGCGCCAATCTAATCAATGCGCAACGGACTGACCCCACATTAGAAGAGCTGCGTGACCAAATTGTGCCTGTGGGACAGTTGGGAGATGTTGCCCATGGCTATTTTCTCCAAGAGGATGTCCTGATGAGAAAGTGGGTGTCTCGTGGTAATTGCTTTCTTGGGGAGGTGATTAGTTAGGGTTGGTGTACCAGTTAAGCTTTGTGAGTTGGTGTTGACAACTTCCCACAACAACGTTGCTGGACATATGGGTGTGAGTAAAACCTACAATTGCATATTAAGATTTCTTTTGGACTAGGTTAAAGAGGGATGTTTCTGAGTTCATCAACTTGTCACACCTGTCAATTAACTGGTAAACCTAATCAAGCTATTAAGCTGGTACCACTGTTTCCTATTCCTGTACCCAGCCAACCTTTTGAGTGTCTGATTTGACTGTTGGTCCTCCTCCTCGTTCTAAAAAGGGTAGCAGTTACCTGTTCACTGTGATGTGTCAGACCACTAGGTTTCCTGCTGCCTATCCTCTTCGATCTATCACAACTAAATCTGTGTTAAAAGCTTTAACTCAGTTTCTCTCACTGTTTGGAATCCTTAAGGTAATTCAGAGTGATCAAGGATGTAATTTTACCTCTAATCTGTTTGGTCAGGTTCTCCAACAGCTCCATATTAAACACAATTTGTCTAGAGCCTATCACGCTCAAAGTCAAGGAGCACTGGAACGTTTCCATCAAACACTTAAGTATTTGAGAACTTATTGTACTGAGATGGATAAGGATTGGAAGGAGTGGTTGCCTTGGTTACTGTTAGCCGCTAGGGAGGTTTCACAGGAGAGCACGGGTTTCAGTCCAAATGACCTTGAGTTTGGACATAGGGTGCGTGGACTTCTATCTGGGTCCTGTGTGGCTCAGTCGGTAGAGCATGGCGCTTGCAACGCCAAGCGTCGTGGGTTCGATTCCCGCTAGGGCCACCCATCTGTAAAAAGTAGTGGCCCCAGCCGACTTGTAAGTCGCTTTGGACAAAAGCGTCTGCTAAATGGGATATATATATATTTATCTGTTCTCCAGGATGACTGGAAGTCTCCTGAGCCCCCTCAGTCCCTGCTATCTTATGTGTGAGACCTGTACACCGCTGGTGAAGTGGCTAAAGAGAAGCTATCATCTTCACAGGAGAGAATGAAGGGCATATCTGATCGGCGAACTGAGCCTCGTCACTTTAGTCCAGGTGACCAGGTTCTTGCTCTGCTGCCAATTGTTGGTTCTCCTTTTCAAGCCAAGTTTCAAGGTCCATATACAGTGGTGCGCTAGTACACTGAGCAAAACTATCTAGTTGTCACTCCAGAACGGAGAAAAGCACACCAGCTGTGCCATGTAAATGTGTTAACACTACTATGCACGTTCCTCTGAGGCCGAACAGTGGGAGTCTACAGAGGACAATAAACCTGTTCTTTTGGCCGACACCGTCATTCCACTGGGGTCTTGCCATGCTAGTTCCGTGCATGGGGAGAAAGATGTTCCTGGTCCCGACGATTGCATACTTCAGGGTAGATTGAAAAATTCAGAGACACACTTTTAGACAGTCTTCTCACTCACCTACCTGTTGATGGGCGGAAAGAGATGGTTGGTCTGATTCAGAGATTTCCAGGTTTGTTTTCTGATCCACGTACAAACTTAATAGAACATGATATTGACGTTGGAAATGCTGACCCCATTCGTCAGCGGTTCTATAGAGTGTCTTCAGAGAAACTGCATTGTCTGGATGCTGAGGTCAGGTACAGGCTGGAGAGTAAGATAGGAGAGCCTTCTTTCTCCAGTTGGGCTTCTCCCTGTATCTTGGTCAGTAAACCAAACAGATTTTGTAAGGTAAAGTGTCACTAAGCCAGCTTAATTTTCTCTTCCTCGGATGGAGGACTGCGTTGATCAGGTCGGAGCAGCTAAGTTTGTGACCTGTTAAAGGGCTGCAGGCAGGTGCCACTGACAGGTGCCACTGACGAGTAGGGCATGTGGCATCTCTGCCTTTATTACACCCTGTGGTCTGTATTTGGTTATGAGTTTCGGCCTGCGTAATGCACCTGCCACTTTTCAGCGACTTATGAACAGGGTTGTCTCCGGTCTGACCGGGTGCGCTGTTTATCTGGACGATGTAGTGAAATATGCAGATGCATGGGAGGAACACGTGTCCCGTATTAAAGACTTGTTCGACCGCTGCGGGTCGCCTCACGATCAATCTGGCTAAATGTGAGTTTGCTCAGGCGACCGTTACATACCTTGGAAAGGTGGCTGGGCAGGGTGAAGTGCGTCCTGTTCGGGCTAAAGTGGTGGCTATTGATGCTTTTCCACCACCAACTACTAAAGGAACGGATACGCTTATTGGGAATGATTGGTTATTACTGTAGTTTTTGTAGGAACTTCTCTACTGTGGTCGCTCCCTTGACAGATCTGCTGAAAGCTAAGACTGTTTACGTCTGGTCTTCTCATTGTCAACAGGCTTTTGAAGATGCAAAGAGGTTTCTTACCTCAACCCCGGTGCTGGCTGCTCCTCGCGTGGATTTGTCATTTACCTTGCAAGTGGATGCTAGTCATGTGGGGGCAGGTGCAGTCTTGCTGCAAGCAGATGTGTCTGGGTTAGTTTATTTTCCAAAACGTTGAACCATTATCAGTTGAACTACTCGGTCACTGAAAAAGAAGCGCTAGCACTCATATGGACGCTACAACACTTCGAGGTGTATGTCGGGTCGGGAGTAGTACCTCTTGTGGTCTACACTGACCATAACCCTCTCACCTTTTTGAGGTACATGTGTCCTAATCAGAGGATAATGAGATGGAATGCTTGCAAAAAATAAATACTATCTTGATGTGCGGCACTTCCGGGGGACTGATAACGTCATTGCTGACGCGCTCTCTCGTGGGCCCGGTTCCTGAATGTCCATGTGACTGACCACTGTTATTTTGTCTAAACACATGCATCATTTGTAAATTGTCTTGACTGTGGATTGTGCCCCTGGCTATCCATAAAGTAAAATAAAAACCAAGAAAAATGTGCTGTCTGGTTTGCTTAAGTATGAAGAATTTTAAATTATTCATACTTTGTTTTTTCTTGAGTGGTCAGGGGGCTGGAACATAATTGTTCGCCTGCAAACTGACGGACAGATATACAATTTGACTAAAACATCATTATTTCAAACCTTGCTTATGAGTGGTAATACTTTGGAACAGATTTCCAAAATTAAAATCACTTGGAGCTGATTTGATGTTTTTACAGTCATGTCCAATGGAGGGGCCAAATCACCACCGGGGGCCAGTTAGGAAACCCAGATCAGCCCTAAACTGGGCGAAGTCTAGGACCCAGCTGCTAGTTAGAAGGGGCAGTTGCCGACCTGATATGCCGACCTGAGTGTGGGTGTGACAAAAGGAAAGTAGTAGGTGTGGAAAGGTGTGTGTATTCAAAGCGCTCTGCTATAGGTTAGACGGTTTTGATTGAGTGGGGTTTTTCTCTATTCAGTTTATTACCATGCAACTATCGTACAATGAGCTACCATACCACGAGAGATTGGACCTCTGTTTTTCTGCCAGAGGATTCATCTGTGACATGTTTCACTATTAGTTCTACACAAATAATTATATACTGCAACAATGTCATTGATTTTACTTAGTTACAGTTCATTTAAAACTTTAGGCCCTAATCTATGGATTTTTACACGGCTGGGAATACAGATATGCATCTGTTGGTCACAGGTACCTTAAAAAATGGGCCTCAGGATGTCACTATTTTTGTGCATTCAAATTGCCATCGATAAAATGCAAATGTGTTTGTAGCTTATGCCTGTCCATTCCATAACCCCACCACTCTGTTCACAACATTGACATCAGGAAAAAACGCTCTCCTAAACAACGCCATACACGTGGCCTGCGGTTGTGAGGCCGGTTGGACGTACTGCCAAATTCTCTAAAACTACATTGGAGACAGCGTATGGTAGAGAAATTAACATAAAATGATCTGCCAACAGCTCTGGTGGACATTCCTGCAGTCAGCATGCCAATTGCACCCTCCCTCAAAACTTGAGACATCTGTGGCATTATGTTGTGGGACTAAACTGCACATTTAGAGTGGCCTTGTATTGTCCCCAGCACAAGCTGCACCTCTTTAATAATCATGCTGTTTAATCAGCTTCTTGATATGCCACACCTGTCAGGTGGATGGATTATCTTGGCAGAGGAGGAATGATCATAAGCTTTTTGTACTTATGGAACATTTCTGTGATCTTTTATTTCAGCTAATGAAACATGGGACCAACACTTCACATGTTGCATTTATATATCTGACGAGTGTTATTTACTGTTGCTTCATGCGTTGTATGCCTGTGCTTACTGTGACTGCCACCCTGATATTGGCTACTTGGTTGCTACTTCCCACGCCGTTGCCGGACAGTAGTGCTTGTCAAACAGTAGAGAAAGTGTTACCGTTCATGCCCTCCCCATTGAGTAGTAGATTGTATGTTTCAAGATAACATCTAGATGGTTATCAATATTAGTTATTTCTTGTGTAGGCTGCTATCCTACTTTAAATAAAATCGTGTGAGAGAAAAAAAACAGCCAAGTTAGCTACATCTAGCGACATGTTAGTGATAGCACAGACAGAACAATGAGATAGATATTTTACCGGATGTAGAAATGTGAAGCATCCGCTTGGAGTTTTCCACTCACTACCAAATATGGGACAAGATAAATTTGGGCCGATATTCTGCTAATATTCTCATCGATTAAACATTTGATCTCAATACAGTTTTCTGTTCACAAAACTGTAATCTGTTACGAACAGAGTGGACAAAATGTTCTGTTGACTTTACCCTTTGGTCAAAGCTTTAAAAAAAAATGCGTTGTTTAGAAGGTGTGGAAAGGCGAATTGAGTGCACATCAGAGTAGGCGTTCCCTAACTGAAATATGCAAATATTGGCTTAGAACGCTCCAATGGGATCTTGCTACATCGTGCTTGGCTCTGCCCACTATGACTCAATAATTCCCATTTGAAACGACGGGCTGTGGTCTATCTTGGTTTTCTTCTACAGATCCTTGGTGGTATTCAGTAAGAGGAGCTTCATGTCGGCAGGCGGATACAACGCAGCGACGACTTTCGACAAACCCACTCTCCATTCTCTGGTCGCCATATTTGGATGCAGCTACCCATACTTGGATAGGGTGGTACCACAGATAGAACAATGAGACATATATTTCACTGGATGGGATAAACGTGAAGCGAGGAAACCTAGTGGCCGGCAGTGGGAGAAGATGGAACGAGATGGATTTTGGCGGATATTCTGCAAATTTTTTCACCGATTACACATTTGATCTCAATATAGTTTCCAAAACTAAAATATGTCACGAACAAAGTGGACTACTTTTTGTAGACTTTAGTCTTTGTCAAAGTTACGGGGGGAAAATGCATTGTTTAGGAGTGCAAAGACGAATTATTACACACGCGCACTCCACACAGTAGGCGTTCCCTAATGGAAATATGCAAATGTTGGTCAATAGGATCTCGCTAGCTCGGGCTTGGCTCTGCCCACTATGACTCATTCGTTCCCGTTTGAAACGACGGGCTGTGGTCTATCTTGGTTCTTTTCTACAGATCTTTGTTGGTTTTCAATAGGGCTGTTGTGTGTTGGTGAGGAGAGATTGCTGCTAGCCCTGGGAAATATTCAGTGTGGAAAGAAGAAATAATACAGGAACAAAAAAAATAGTTGTACTAAGAGTGCCGTGTTTATATGTGAGGAATTTGGTGAAAGCATTCACGAATCGCAATAAGCTGCATAATTTACCGCGGATCCCAAGGTAAGGTTGCTGAACAATCTGCTTGTGTTGTGTCTCAGTGTGGCAAGGCATGCCCAGTATGTAGTCTACAAGCCGGACTGTGGGGCCTGCTGCCTTCCTCTCACACAAGGACTTCAGCCTCGTATTTCGCTAAAATGACGAATGTGGTGCTCGGTCACATCCATACTGAAACCTGTTCACGTCTCAATTCATTTTAGTCCTTGGAAAAAATGTCTTCGACCACTAAATGAAGTGATATTTTTATCATAGCAAACAGACCGAATGGTGGAGTTGTTTGATTTCAGACGCCTCAGCGCTGTAATTCCCCAGCATGCAGCGAGGCTGGAGTTTGGCGCCAAGGCCGTCAGGATCTTGTCCCAGTCTACATGTGTGTTTTGTAATGGTGGACTATTGTTGCACATATGACCCACAGAGGAAACGCCACCACGAGGCAATATGCATGGTTTTATTATCATTACTATGTTATTGAGTGACAGGTTGGGGTAGTTATATCTAATTCAACCATTTAGGACGGAGTTGAGCTGCGACTAGTGTGAGCGGACTGGGAGTTCCAATAGTACATACACGTTTTTAGATATAAAAAATACAAATTAAGCTATAAGATTTAGCACCCAAATAATAACCCCACAATTACACACGAACATCTGTGTAATTGTGGGCTATCCTTCGGGTGCTGAAGAAACCAGTCGTTTTCAATAAATAAAAAACACATGACGTTGGAACTGCATGTCGCCCACACTGTTCAACTGCAGCGTAAATACTTGTTTAATTAGGGTAGTTCAACATTGGAAATGTAGAGAGAAAATAATATTGTGATTGTCAAAACAATACGACATATCATCAACTAAATATCCCGATATGTAACTATCCATTTCCTCCCCATCACTACATGTAATAGTAGCTAATAATGTAAACTTTCGCATGTATAATGTAATCATTTTCCAATAATGTAGCCTAATAAGTATACTGAATGTGTAACATAACGTTTATGCTCTTATTGTAATAATTAATCTCTGTTTGCCGAACTTGCACACTGAACACCTCTCTCTACTGGAGTGGGTCTGCCCAAACACGTCTGTGTCTTATCTTACAACAGCATCAGACATTTTTACTGTGAAATTATCAAATCAAAGTTTATTTGTCATGTGCGCCGAATACAACAGGTGTAGTAGACCTTACAGTGAAATGCTGAATACAACAGGTGTAGTAGACCTCACAGTGAAATGCTGAATACAACAGGTGTAGTAGACCTTACAGTGAAATGCTGAATACAACAGGTGTAGTAGACCTCACAGTGAAATGCTGAATACAACAGGTGTAGTAGACCTTACAGTGAAATGCTGAATACAACAGGTGTAGTAGACCTTACAGTGAAATGCTGAATACAACAGGTGTAGTAGACCTTACAGTGAAATGCTGAATACAACAGTTGTAGTAGACCTTACAGTGAAATGCTGAATACAACAGGTGTGGTAGACCTCACAGTGAAATGCTGAATACAACAGGTGTAGTAGACCTTACAGTGAAATGCTGAATACAACAGGTGTGGTAGACCTCACAGTGAAATGCTGAATACAACAGGTGTAGTAGACCTCACAGTGAAATGCTGAATACAACAGGTGTAGTAGACCTCACAGTGATATGCTGAATACAACAGGTGTAGTAGACCTCACAGTGAAATGCTGAATACAACAGGTGTAGTAGACCTCACAGTGAAATGCTGAATACAATTTGTAAGTGGCTCTGGATAAGAGCGTCTGCTAAATGACTTAAATGTAAATGTAAATGTACAACAGGTGTAGTAGACCTTACAGTGAAATGCTGAATACAACAGGTGTAGTAGACCTTACAGTGAAATGCTGAATACAACAGGGTAGTAGACCTTACATGCTGAATACAAATAGACCTCACAGTGAAATGCTGAATACAACAGGTGTAGTAGACCTTACAGTGAAATGCTGAATACAACAGGTGTGGTAGACCTCACAGTGAAATGCTGAATGGTGTAGTAGAGTGAAATACTGAATACAACAGGTGTTGTCACAGTGATATGCTGAATACAACAGGTGTAGTAGACCTCACAGTGAAATGCTGAATACAACAGGTGTAGTAGACCTCACAGTGAAATGCTGAATACAATTTGTAAGTGGCTCTGGATAAGGCGTCTGCTAAATGACTTAAATGTAAATGTAAATGTACAACAGGTGTAGTAGACCTTACAGTGAAATGCTGAATACAACTAGACCACAGTGAAATGCTGCCTGGTGTAGTAGACCTCACAGTGAAATGCTGAATACAACAGGGATGACCTTAGAGGAAAGAATACAACTTTAGACCTCACAGTGAAATGCTGAATACAACAGGTGTAGTAGCACAGTGAAATGCTGAATACAACAGGTGTAGTAGACCTCACAGTGAAATGCTGAATACAACAGGTGTGACTATACACAGTGACTATACATATGAACAGAGAGTAGCAGCAGCGTAAAAGAGGGGTTGGGGGAGGAACACAATGCAAATAGTCCGGGAAGCCATTTGATTACCTGTTCAGGAGTCTTAAGGCTTGAGGATAAAAACTGTTGTCCTAGACTTGGCACTTGGTACTGCTTGATATGCATTAGTAGAGAGAACAGTCTATGACTGGGGTGGCTGGGGTCTGACAATTTTCAGGGCTTTCCTCTGACACCGCCTGGTGTAGAGGTCCTGGATGGCAGGAAGCTTTGCCCCAGTGATGTACTCGTATGCACTACTCTCTGTAGTGCCTGGCGGTCGGAGGCCGAGCAGTTGACATACCAGGCAGTGATGCAATCAGTCAACATGCTCTCGATGGTGCAGCACCTTTTGAGGATCTCAGGACCCATCGTTTTTTCCTGAGGGGGAATATGCTTTGTCATGCCCTCTTCACGACTGTCTTGGTGTGTTTGGACCATTTTAGTTTGTTGTTGATGTGGACACCAAGGAATTTGAAGCTCTCAAGATGCAGATGTGTTGCTACCTACCCTGACCACCTAGGGGTGGCCCGACAGGAAGTCCAGGATCCAGTTGCAGAGGGATGTGTTTAGTCCCAGGATCCTTAGCTTAGTGATGAGCTTTGAGGGCACTACGGTGTTGAACGCTGAGCTGTAGTCAATGAATTGCATTCTCCCATAGGTGTTCCTTTTGTCCAGGTGGGAAAGGGCAGTGTGGAGTGCAATAGAGATTGCATCATCTCTGGATCTGTTTGGGCAGTATACAAATTGATGTGGGTCTAGGGTTTCTGGGATAATGGTGTTGATGTGAGGCATTACCAGTCTTTCAAAGCACTTCATGGCTACGGACCTGAGTTCCACGGGTCTGTAGTCATTTAGGCAGGTTGCCTTTGTGTTTTGGGGCACAGGGACTATGGTGGTCTGCTTGAAACATGTGGGTATGACTGACTCAATCAGGGACATGTTGAAAATGTCAGTGAAGACACCTGCCAGTTGGTCAGCACACGTCCTGGTAATCCGTCTGACCCCGCAGCCTTGTGAATGCTGACCTGTTTAAAGGTCTTACTCACGTCGGCTACGGAGAGCGTGATCACACAGTCGTCCGGAACAGCTGATGCTCTCATGCATGCCTCAGTGTTGCTTGCCTCAAAGCGAGCATAGAAGTGATTTTGCTCATCTGGTAGGCTCGTGTCACTGGGCAGCTCGCGGCTGTGCTTCCCTTTATAGTCTGTAATAGTTTGCAAGCCCTGCCACATCTGACAAGCGTCGGTGTATAAATCAATCTTAGCCCTGTATTGGCGCTTTACCTGTTTTGATGGTTCGTCACAGGTCATAGCGGGATTTCTTGTAAGCTTCCGGGTTAGAGTCACGTTCCTTGAAAGCAGCTCAGTGCGAATGTTGCCTGTAATCCATGGCTTCTGGTTGGGGTATGTACGTACAGTCACTGTGGGGACGACGTCCTCGATGCACTTATTGATAAAGCCAGTGACTGATGTGGTGTACTCCTCAATGCCATCGGAAGAATCCCGGAACATGTTCCAGTCTGTGACAGCAAAACAGTCCTGTAGTTTAGCATCTGCTTCATCTGACCACTTTTTTATAGACCGAGTCACTGGTGCTTCCTGCTTTAATTTTTGCTTGTAAGCAGGAATCAGGAGGACAGTGGTCTGATTTACCAAATGGAGGGCGGAAGAGCTCTGGAATCATCTCTGTGTGTGGAGTAAAGGTGATCTAGAATTATTTTCCCTCTGGTTGCACATTTAACATGTTGATAGAGATTTGATAGAACTTATTTAAGTTTCCCTGCATTAAAGTCTCTGGCCACTAGGAGCGCTGCCTCTGGGTGAGTGGTTTCCTACTTGCTTATCTCCTTATACAGCTGACTGAGTGCGGTTTCAGTGCCAGCATCTGTTTGTGGCGGCCTGCAATTTATCATAATATACTCTACTTCAGGCGAGCAAAATCTAGAGACTTCCTTAGATTTCGTGCACCAGCTGTTGTTTATAAATGCGCACAGACCCCCCCTTTGTTTACCCGGTGTGGGCTGTTCTGTCCTACCGGTGCATCGTGTATCCCGCTAGCTGAATATCCATGTCGTCATTCAGCCACGATTCCGTGAATCCTACTAGCAGCACTGGTGGTGGTGGTGGTAGTAGTAGCAGCACTGGTGGTGGTGGTAGTAGTAGCAGCACTGGTGGTGGTGGTAGTAGTAGCAGCACTGGTGGTGGTGGTGGTGGTGGTAGTAGTAGCAGCACTGGTGGTGGTGGTGGTGGTACCAGCACTGGTGGTGGTGGTGGTAGTAGCACTGGTGGTGGTGGTGGTAGTAGTAGCAGCACTGGTGGTGGTGGTGGTGGTAGTAGTAGCAGCACTGGTGGTGGTGGTGGTGGTGGTAGTAGTAGCAGCACTGGTGGTGGTGGTAGTAGTAGCAGCACTGGTGGTGGTGGTAGTAGTAGCAGCACTGGTGGTGGTGGTGGTAGTAGTAGCAGCACTGGTGGTGGTGGTGGTGGTGGTGGTAGTAGTAGCAGCACTGGTGGTGGTGGTAGTAGTAGCAGCACTGGTGGTGGTGGTAGTAGTAGCAGCACTGGTGGTGGTGGTAGTAGTAGTAGTAGCAGCACTGGTGGTTGTGGTAGTAGTAGTAGTAGCAGCACTGGTGGTTGTGGTAGTAGTAGTAGTAGCAGCACTGGTGGTGGTAGTAGTAGTAGTAGTAGCAGCACTGGTGGTAGTAGTAGTAGTAGCAGCAGTAGTAGTAGCAGCAGTAGTAGCAGTAGCAGCGGTAGTAGCAGTAGTAGTAGCAGCGGTAGTAGCAGTAGTAGCGGCAGTAGCAGCGGTAGTAGTAGCAGTAGCAGCGGTAGTAGTAGTAGCAGCGGTAGTAGTAGCAGCAGTAGTAGTAGCAATAGTAGTAGTAGCAGCAGTAGTAGTAGTAGTAGTAGTAGTAGCAGCAGTAGTAGCAGTAGTAGTAGTAGTAGCAGTAGTAGTAGTAGTAGTAGCAGCAGAAATAGCAGTAGTAGCAGCAGCAGTAGTAGTAGCAGTAGTAGTAGCAGCAGCAGTAGTAGTAGTAGTAGTAAATTAAAAATCCTACAATGTGATTTTCTGGATTTTTTTTCTTGTTTTGTCTGTCATAGTTGAAATGTACCTATGATGAAAATTACAGGCCTCATCTTTTTAAGTGGGATAACTTGCACAATTGGTGGCTGACTAAATAGTTTTTTGCCCCACTGTATATCCAAATGTCCATTTATTTGATGTGTTTGATCCATAAAAAAACAGCTTCCAAAAAACGCAACTACAAAATATTTCAAAAGTTGCCCATGAACTTTGCCAAAATATTTCAAATTACTTTTGTAATACAACTTTAAGTTTTTTTAAACGTTAATAATCGATCAAATTGTAGACAGGTCTATCTGTTTTCAATACAGGAAGACAACAAACTAACACTACTTTTCACATCTTGCGCACTCTCAACAGTGTTAACCAGTTCTGAGATGGCCTACTTCTTCATTGCACAAATGAATAACCTCAACCAAATTCCAAAGACTGGTGACATCCAGTGGAAGCGGTAGGAACTGAAAACAGGTTCCTAAGAAATATCATTTGCCAATGAGACCTCAGTGAACAGACAGAGACCAAAAAAAATAAAAAATTCTGAACGGTTTGTCCTCAGGGTTTTGCCTGCTACATAAGTTTTGTTATACTCACAGACATGATTCAAAAGTTTTAGAAACTTCAGTGTTTTCTATTCAAATCTACTAATAATATGCATATCTTATATTCCTGGCATGAGTAGCAGGAAGTTGAAACTGGGAACGCTATTTATCCAAAGTGAAAATGCTGCCCCCTATACCTTAAGAAGGTAAAGGCACAGTCAATTTTGTGTATGTAAACTTCTGACCCACTGGAATTGTTTTGCAGTGAGTAATAAGTGAAATAATCTGTCTGTAAAGCACACAGTTGATGTCCTCACCGACTTGCCAAAACTATAGTTTGTTAACAAGAGATTTGTGAAGTGGTTGAAACACTTAGGTTGGAGTTAAAACTAGTTTTATGTAAACTTCCGACTTCAACTGTATATGAGTTGGGAGATGCACTATTTACAAACAATTAGTGATTAAGATACTCTAGTATAGAGTACAGTTTAAACATATGAGATGAGTAATGCAAGATATGGAGACATTATTAATAAAGTGGCCAGTGATTCCTAATCTATGTCTATAGGCAGCAGCCTCTGATGCTGGAGATGGCTGTTTAGCAGTCAGTGGTGTAGTATAGAATGCAATACCGTATATACATATGAAATGGGCGATGCAATATGTAAACACAATTTAAAAGTGACTAAGATACTGTAGAATAGTGTGAAGTGCAGTTTATACATATGCGATCAGAAATGCAAGATACGGAAACATTATTAAAGTGGCTAGTGATCCATTTATAAATGTGGCCAGTGATTCCTAATATATGTCTGTAGGCAGCCGCCTCTGATGTGTTGGAGATGGCTGTTTAGCAGTCTGATGGCCTTGAGATAGAAGCTGTTTTTCTGTCTCTCGGTCCCTGCTTTGATGCACCTGTACTGACCTCGCCTTCTGGATGATAGCGGTGTGAACAGGCAGTGGCTCGGGTGGTTGATGTCATTGATATTTTGGCCTTCCTATGGCATCGGGTGCTGTAGGTGTCCAGGAGGGCGGGAAGTTTGCCCCTGGTAATGTGTTGGCAGAACGCACAACCCTCTGGAGAGCCTTGCGGTTGTGGGCGGAGCAGTTGCCGTACCAGGCTGTGATCCAGCCCGACGGGATGCTCTCAATTGTGCATCTGTGAAAGTTAGCGTTTTAGGTTTTAAGCCAAATTTCTTCATCCTCCTGAGGTTGAACAGGTGGTGTTGTGCCTTCCTCACCACACTGTCTGTGTGGGTGGACCAATTCAGTTTGTCTGTCATGTGCACGCCGAGGAACTTGAAGCTTTCCATCTTCTCCACTGCAGTCCCATCGATGTCTATAGGGGGGTGTTCCCTCTGCTGTTTCCTGAAGTCCACAATCATCTCCTTTGTTTTGTTGATGTTGAGTGAGAGGTTATTTTCCTGCCCTCACCACCTCCTTGTAGGCTGTCTCATCGTTGTTGGTAATTAAGTCTACCACTGTTGTCGTATAGAAACTTGATGATTGAGTTGGAGGTGTACTTGGCCACGCAGTCATGAGTGAATGGGTGTACAGGAGGGGGCTGAGCACGCAACCTTGTGGGGCCCCAGTGTTGAGGATCAGCGAAGTGGAGGTGTTGTTTCCTACCTTCACCACCTGGGGGCGACCCGTCAGGAAGTCCAGGACCCAATCGCACAGGGTGGGTTCAGACCCAGGGACTCAAGCTTAATGATGAGCTTGGAGGGTACTGTGGTGTTGAATGCTGAGCTATAGTCAATGAAAAGCATTGTTACATAGATGTGCCTCATGTCGAATGGGCCAGAGCAGTGTGATGGCAATTGCGTCGTCTGTGGATCTATTGGGGTGGTAAGCAAATTGAAGTGGGTGTCAGGTAAGGTGGAGGTGAAATGATCCTTGACTAGTCTCTCAAAGCCCTTCATGATGACAGAGCTATTAATTACACTTTGGACATCGAATGTTCCTGAGTGGCCGAGTTAGTTGACTTAAATCGGCTTGAAAATCTATGGCTTGAAAATGGCGATCGAGCAGTGATCAACACGCAACTTTGAAGAATGTGCAAATATTGTACAATCCAGGTGTGCAAAGCTCTTGAACTTACCCAGAAACACTCTGCTGTATCACTGCCAAAGGTGATTCCAACATGGTGAATGACTCGGGGTTGAATATTCGTTTTTTTTTTTAATTTTGAATATTTTAGAATTTTTCTTCCACTCTGACATTAGTGTTTTGTGTAGATCGTTGACGAAAAATTACAAATTTAAATCCATTTTAATTCCACCTTGTAACAACAAAATGTGTTCCACGTCGAGGGGTGTGACAACTTTCTGAAGGGACTGTATCTAATGTAGGCAAACGCCTCGACGACACCGACAAAGTCACTGAAAATACATTTACAATGGAATGTTGTGTGTGTCCTGCCGCGACAGTTGCAGTATGTTCTGTGTGGTGCCCACGTTGCATAAATCCAACCTATGCATCAAACTGTATGTGTAGACTTGACAGAAATAGAATCAGAAGGTGAATGTTGAACTTTTGTTGCACATATCCATTATGTTGGATTACATAATGAAGAAAGTTTGACTGCAGAATTTTACACTGCGGATCTGATGGAGGCCTAATGCTCCCTTGAATGTTTCTAAGTTGACGCTAGTACAAAGGCCCCGTTCTGCAAGCTATTCTGGCTCTAAGCTCTGTCATGTCTTCTACCTCTGATGTCTCCTCTTCTCCCTGTAGGATCCGTCAGCATGAAACGGCTCAGGTCTTCAAGCAGCAGTGACAGTTCTGACAATGAGAGTGAGTTCCAACTGTCTTTCCGTCATGACATGATGAAACCCACCACAGTCATTGAGAATAACATGCTGTCTGTAAACAGGCTTTAAATGTTTTTTAACATGAACCGCTCTACCCCCCTCTTCCTCTCCCTAAACCCTTCCGCATACTTTATGTCGCCGAGTTCGGAGTGAACAGAACCAGTCACATACTCCCGTAAAAGACCTTCGCTTGAAAAATGATTTTAAACTGCAATAGTACTATTTGTCCATCTTGGGACGCCGTATCCAGTATACAAATTCTCAAAATAATCCAAATTAATCTAAGATATCTCAAGAAATCTGTCATTCATTTTGAAGTTGTTGCCGAGGAGCTCTTCGTCATCAGATGTTTGGTTCAGTATTTCTCAAGTGGAAACGATTAGTGTCTCGTTGAATGACCATCCACTTTATTGGAGAATCCCTCCTGTTAACCAATCACGAAGTAGACTTTGGATACAGGCTGGGGGAAAAACTTTGCCAAAGACCAAATCGAATGAAAACATCACAATGTCATAATATTTGTACGAACTGTTCCAGATGGGAAGAAGGCAAATGCCTTAAACCTCTCTCTGCCCCCCTCCCTCCCTCTACCTCTCTAACCCTTCGGCACCCTCCTCTACCCCCCTCCCCTCTACCTCGTTCTACCACCTCCCTCTACCACCTCGTTCTACCTCTCTCTAACCCTTCTACACCCTCTTCTACCCCTCTCTACCCCCCTCCCCTCTACCTCGTTCTACCACCTCGTTCTACCTCTCTCTAACCCTTCTACACCCTCCTCTACCTCTCTCTACCCCCTCCCATCTACCTCGTTCTACCACCTCTCTCTACCACCTCGTTCTACCTCTCTCTAACCCCCCCCCCCCCCTCTACCTTGTACTCCCCAGGTCCTTCCACCTCCTTCTGCTCCTCTAACAAGTATGGAAGTAAACCTGGAACCCCTGCCTCCGTGCCCAAGAAACCAGCAGAGGTACGCCATGCTGCCGTTCCTGTCCTGCACACCTCACGTCAGCTTCCTGAATGTTTTGTCCCAAATGACACCCTATTCCCCACAGGGCTCTGGTCAAAATTAGTGGACTATGTAGGGAATAGGTTATCAATTGGGACACAGACAATGTGTGTATTTGTGTCTCCTCTCCTCCTCTCTAGGTGTTCAGGAAAGACCTGATCAGTGCCATGAAGCTGCCAGACTCTCACCATGTCTCCCCTGAAGACTATTACCTGCTGGGGGACACCTGGAGACAGGAGTGGGAGAAGGGGGTGCAGGTGCCCGCCTTCCCTGAAACCATCCCACAGCCCTCCATCAGGTAATCACGCCTCCACTAGTCCCTGTACCTCAGCATGCTGATTTCTCTGAGTAATAGCCACTGCTAGCCTCTCATTGTGTCTGCGTGCGTCTGTCTGTAGGAACATAGCAGAGAAGCCTAAGGAGGTGTTGTTCACCCTACAGAAGAGGTATATCCAGTGTTGGAGTCAGGCCTCGACAGAGACGGGTTACGTTAACATCAAGGAGCTGGCCGAGGCCATGTGCTCTTATGACCTGGATAACATGGACCTCTACTGGCTGCAGGCACTCAACGCTGAGCTGGAACACATGGGTAAGGACTCAACGCTGAGCTGGAACACATGGGTAAGGACTCAACGCTGAGCTGGGACACATGGGTAAGGACTCAACGCTGAGCTGGAACACATGGGTAAGGACTCAACGCTGAGCTGGGACACATGGGTAAGGACTCAACGCTGAGCTGGAACACATGGGTAAGGACTCAACGCTGAGCTGGAACACATGGGTAAGGACTCAACGCTGAGCTGGGACACATGGGTAAGGACTCAACGCTGAGCTGGAACACATGGGTAAGGACTCAACGCTGAGCTGGGACACATGGGTAAGGACTCAACGCTGAGCTGGAACACATGGGTAAGGTCTCAACGCTGAGCTGGAACACATGGGTAAGGACTCAACGCTGAGCTGGAACACATGGGTAAGGACTCAACGCTGAGCTGGAACACATGGGTAAGGACTCAACGCTGAGCTGGAACACATGGGTAAGGACTCAACGCTGAGCTGGAACACATGGGTAAGGACTCAACGCTGAGCTGGGACACATGGGTAAGCACTCAACGCTGAGCTGGGACACATGGGTAAGGACTAGATGTCGACCGATTTTTTTCAGCGCCGATACCGGACAAAAAACAAACAAAAAAGCCGATACCGATTAATCGGACAATTTTAAAAATGTATTTGTAATAATGACGATTACAACAATACTGAACTTATTTTAACTTAATATAATACATCAATAAAATCAATTTAGCCTCAAATAAATAATGAAACATGTTCAATTTGGTTTAAATAATGCAAAAACAAAGTGTTGGAGAAGAAAGTAAAAGTGCAATATGTGCCATGTAAGAAAGCTAATGTTTAAGTTCCTTGCTCAGAACATGAGAACATATGAAAGCTGGTGGTTCCTTTTAACATGAATCTTCAATATTCCCAGGTAAGAAGTTTTAGGTTGTAGTTATTATAGGAATTATAGGACTATTTCTCTCTGTAACATTTGTATTTCATTAACCTTTGACTATTGGATGTTCTTATAGACACTTTAGTATTACCAGTGTAACAGTATAGCTTCCGTCCCTCTCCTCGCTCCTCCCTGGGCTCGAACCAGGAACACATCGACAACGGCCACCCTCGAAGCAGCGTTACCCATGCAGAGCAAGGGGAACAACCACTCGAAGTCTCAGAGCGAGTGACGTTTGAAACGCTATTGGCGCGCACCCCGCTAACTAGCTAGCCATTTCACATCACATCGTTACACCAGCCTAATATCGGGAGTTGATAGGCTTGAAGTCATAAACAGCAGAGCTGCTGGCAAAACACACGAAAGTGCTGTTTGAATGAATGCTTACGAGCCTGCTGCTGCCTACCACCGCTCAGTCGGACTGCTCTATCAAATCATAGACTTAGTTAAAACATAATAACACACAGAAATGCGAGCATTTGGTCATTAATATGGTCAAATCTGGAAACTATCATCTCGAAAACAAGACTTTTATTATTTCAGTGAAGTACGGAACTGTTCTGTATTTTATCTAACGAGTGGCATCCATCAGTCTAAATATTCCTGTTACATTGTACAACTTTCAATATATGTCATAATTATGTAAAATTCTGGCAAATTAGTTTGCAATGAGTCAGGCGGCCCAAACTGTTGCATATACCCTGACTCTGCGTGCAATGAACGCAAGAGAAGTGACACAATTTCACCTGTTTAATATTGCCTGCTAACCTGGATTTCTTTTAGCTAAATATGCAGGTTTAAAAATATATACTTCTGTGTATTGATTTTAAGAAAGGCGTTGATGTTTGGTTAGGTACACGTTGGAGCAACGATAGGCACCGCATCGATTATATGCAACGCAGGACACGCTAGATAAACTAGTAATATCATCCACCATGTGTAGTTAACTAGTGATTATGATTAAGTTTAATGCTAGCTAGCAACTTACCTTGGGTTCTTACTGCATTTGGGTAACAGGCAGGCTCCTCGTGAGGCAGGTGGTTAGAGTGTTGGACCAGTTAACCGTAAGGTTGCAAGATTGAATCCCCCGAGCTGACAAAGTAAACATCTGTCGTTCTGCCCCTGAACAAACGTTAACCCACAGTTCCTAGGCCGTCATTGAAAATAAGAATGTGTTCTTAACTGAAGCTAAATCAGCGATTTTGGGACACATGGGTAATGGTGGGGGGGGGGACATTAGCTAGGACACATGGGTAATGGTGGTGGGGGGAACATTAGCTAGGACACATGGGTAATGGTGGTGGGGGGGAACATTAGCTAGGACACATGGGTAATGGTGGGCGGGAGAACATTAGCTAGGACACATGGGTAATGGGGGGAGAACATTAGCTAGGACACATGGGTAATGGGGGGAGAACATTAGCTAGGACACATGGGTAATGGGGGGAGAACATTAGCTAGGACACATGGGTAATGGGGGGGGAGAACATTAGCTAGGACACATGGGTAATGGGGGGAGAACATTAGCTAGGACACATGGGTAATGGGGGGGGAGAACATTAGCTAGGACACATGGGTAATGGGGGGAAGAACATTAGCTAGGACACATGGGTAATGGGGGGAGAACATTAGCTAGGACACATGGGTAATGGGGGGGACATTAGCTAGGACACATGGGTAATGGGGGGAGAACATTAGCTAGGACACATGGGTAATGGGGGGAGAACATTAGCTAGGACACATGGTTAATGGTGGGGGGCGAGAACATTAGCTAGGGCACGTGGGTAATGGTGGGGGGGGAGAACATTAGCTAGGACACATGGGTAATGGGGGGGTAGAGAAGAGGAACATTAGGATGTGTGTGTGTGTTTTAGCCTGTTTCTCTAAAGCCTCTCCTTGTTCTCTCAAATCATCAACACATTTCCTCACTTCTCTCTGATGTGTTGGCAAGGAAACTGGAGGCGACCAATGATAGACTTTACACTATAATGACAAAGCAATAACAGGTCTTCTTGGGTATGACGCCACAAGCTTGGCATGCCTGTATTTGGAGAGTTTCTCCCTTTCTCAAGGTCTGTCAGGTTGGGATGGGGAGCATCGCTGCACAGCTATTTTCAGGTCTCCAGAGATGTTAGATCGGGTTCAAGTCTGGGTTCTGGCTGGGCCACTCAAGGACATTCATAGACTTGCCCCGAAGCCACTTCTGCGTTGTCCTGTTGGAAGGTGAACCTTCGTCTCCCAGGCTGAGGTCCTGAGCTGGTTTTCTTCAAGGATCTCTCTGTACTTTGTTCTGTTCATCTTTCCCTCGATCCTGACTAGTATCCCAGTCCCTGTGGCTGAAAAAACATCCCCACAGCATGATGCCACCACCAGGCTTCACGGTAGGGATGGTGCCAGGTTTCCTCCAGACGTGACGCTTGGCTTTTAGGCCCAAAGAATTCAATCTGGTTTCATCAGACCAGAGAATCTTGTTTCTCATGGTCTGAGAGTTCTTTAGGTGCCTTTTGACAAACTCCAAGTTTTTTTACTGAGGAGTGGCTTCCGTCTGACCACTACCATAAAGGCCTGATTGGTGGAGTGCTGTAGAGATTGTTGTTATTCTGGAAGGTTCTCCCATCTCCACAGAGGAACTCTGGAGCAGTGTCTGTGACCGTCGGGATCTTGGTCACCTCCCTGAGGACCTTCTCCCCCGTTTGCTCAGTTTGGCCGTCTCAGAGCTCTCCGGACAATTCCTTTGACCTCATGGCTGGATTTTTTTCTCTGACATGCACTGTCAACTGTGGGACCTTTAAATAGATAGGTGTGTGCCTTTCCAAATGTTGTATTTTTATTTAACCTTTATTTAACTAGGCAAGTCAGTTAAGGACAAATTCTTATTTACTATGACGCAACAGGCCTCCTGCGGGGGCTGGGATTAAAATAAATTAAATAAAAATATATGACAAACACACATCACGAGAAGAGACAACACTACATGAAGAGAGACCTAAGACGACAGCACAGCATGGTAGCAGCCCATGACGACAACATGGCAGCAACACTACATGGTAGCAACACAAAACAAGGTATAAACATTGGGCATAGACAACAGCAAGAAGGTAGAGACAACACATCATGCAAAGCAGCCACAACTGTGTGTCCATGATTGAGTATTTGAATGAAGAGATAAAACTGTCCAGTTTGAGTGTTTGTTGCAGCTCGTTCCAGCCACTAGCTGTAGCGAACTGAAAAGAGGAGCGACCCAGCTATGTATGTGTGTGTGCTTTGGGGACCAGTTTACAGAGAACTATAGAGTGCAGTGATGTGTCCTATAAGGAACATTGGTGGCAAATCTGATGGCCGAATGGTAGAGAACATCTAGCCACTCGAGCACCCTTACCTGCCGATCTATACATTACGTCTCCGTAATCTAGCATGGGTAGGATGGTCATCGGAATTAGGGTTAGTTTGGCAGCTGGGGTGAAAGAGGAGCGATTACGATAGAGGAAACCGAGTCCAGATTTAACTTTAGCCTGCAGCTTTGATATGTGCTGAGAGAAGGACAGTGTACCGTCTAGCCATACTGCCAAGTATTTGTATGAGGTGACTACCTCAAGCTCTAAACCCTCAGAGGTAGTAATCACACCTGTGGGAGGAAGGGCGTTCTTCTTACCAAACCACATGACCTTTGTTTTGGAGGTGTTCAGAACAAGGTTAAGGGTAGAGAAAGCTTTTTGGATACTAAGAAAGCTTTCTTGTAGAGCATTTAACACAAAATTCGGGGAGGGGCCAGCTGAGTATAAGACTATCATTTGCATATAAATGGATGAGAGAGCTTCCTACTGCCTGATCTGTGTTGTTGATGTACATTAAGAAGAGCGTGGGGCTTAGGATCGAGCCTTGGGGAAATCCCTTGGTGACAGGCAGTGACTGAGACAGCAGATTTTCTGACTTTATACACTGCACTCTTTGAGAGAGGTAGTTGGCAAACCAGGCCAAAGACCCCTCAGAGACACCAATACTCCTCAGCCGACTCACAATAATGGAATGGTTAACCGTATCAAATGCTTTGGCCAAGTCAATAAAAATAGCAGCACAACATTGCTTAGAATCAAGGGCAATGGTGACATCATTGAGGACCTTTAAGGTTGCAGTAACCAGTCAGTTGATTATTGACAAGTTTCTCCAACACTTTTGATAAACAGGGCAAAATAGAAATAGGCCTATAACAGTTAGGATCAGCTTGATCTCCCCTTTTGAATAATGGACAAACCGTGGCTGCCTTCCAAGCAATGGGAACCTACCCAGAAATGAGACAGGCTTGGAGATGATAGGGGCAGAATCCTTAAAGAAGAAAGGGTCTAAACCATCTGACCCAGATGTTTTTGGGTCAAGTTTCAGGAGCTCCTTTAGCACCTCGGACTAAGTGACTGACTGCAAGGAGAAACTTTGTAGCGGGACAGGGGGAAAAGAGGGAGAAGCACATTGGCTAGTTGCATTAGAAGGGGTATGAGATGAGGAAATGTTGGACAGGCAAGGAGGCATGGCTGAGTCAAATAGGAATCCTGACTTAATGAAGTGGTGATTAAAGAGCTCAGACATGTGCTCCTTGTCAGTAACAACCACATCAACATTAAGGGACATGTGCTCCTTGTCAGTAACAACCACGTCAACATTAAGGGACATGTGCTCCTTGTCAGTAACAACCACATCAACATTAAGGGACATGTGCTCCTTGTCAGTAACAACCACATCATCAACACTAAGGGACATGTGCTCCTTGTCAGTAACAACCACATCATCAACACTAAGGGACATGTGCTCCTTGTCAGTAACAACCACATCATTAACATTAAGGGACATGGGCAGCTGTGAGGAGGAGGGTTTATTCTCCAGGTCTTTAACAGTTTTCCAGAACTTCTTGGGGTTCGACCCACAGAGAGAAATGCTCCTTAAAGTAACCAAGTTTGGCCTTCCGGATAGCCTGAGTGCCTGAACGAGAGCCAGTCATTCTGAGTATGCGTGTCCCCGAGACTTTCGCCAAATGGGATTCTTGAGGTGGAGTAACTCTGCCAGATCACGGTCGAAACAGGTGCTGAACCTGTTTTTAATTATCATTTTCCTTATGGGGGCGTGTTTGTTAAACAATACCACTGAAAATATCAAAAAAGAAGGTCCAAGCGTCTTCGACAGAGGGGATCACGCTGATTCTATACCATTTTACAGAGGCCAGTTCATGAGGGAAGGCTTTCTCAATAGTTTTTTACCAAGCGTCTATGACAAACCAGGACAGGTCATTTCACTGTGCTGCCCTTACGAACACAGTGATCACTAAGGTCGTTACAGAAAACACCAGACTGATACCTATCAGGATTATTTGTGAAGACAACATCGAGGAGAGTAGCCTTTTCTGGGTGTTTGGAGTCATACCTTGTGGGATTAGTAATAATCTGAGAAATATTTAGGGAGTCCCATTGCTTTAGGACTTGGTCATATGGTTTAAGCATGTCCCAATTTAGGTCACCAATCATGTCCTATCAATGCATTTACCACAGGTGGACTCTTGAGTTGTAGAAACATCTCAAGGATGATCAATGGAAACAGGATGCACCTGAGCTCAGTTTTGAGTCTCATATCAAATGGTCTAAATACTTATGTAAATAAGTCATTTGTTTATTTTATTTTTAATACATTTGTAAAACTTTCTAATAACCTTTTTTGGTTATGTCATTATGGGCTATTTTGATGTCATTATGGGCTATTTTGATGTCATTATGGGCTATTGTGATGTCATTATGGGCTATTGTGATGTCATTATGGGCTATTGTGATGTCATTATGGGCTATTGTGATGTCATTATGGGCTATTGTGATGTCATTATGGGCTATTGTGTGTAGATTGACGGAAAACATTTAATACATTTAGAATAAGGCCTGTCTATATAAAGCTGTAATGTAACAAAATGTGGAAAAGGTTGAGTTGTCTGAATACTTTCCGGATGCATTGTATGGCCTTAGAGAAAAGAGGGAGGTTTGGAGCTCTCGCAACAGTGTTCTGACTGGGTCTATTCCCAAGACCTGTAGAGGAGCTATGTTTTGATTGGTGTATTCTTCTGTCTCCCAGGGGAGGGGCCTGTAGACGAGTTGACGCTGGAGCGCACCATGGAGGCGTTAGAGCGTCAGTGCCATGACAACATGAACCACGCCATCGACACCGTAGAAGGGCTGGGCATCGAGTACGACGAGGATGTCATCTGTGACGTGTGTCGCTCCCCCGACAGCGAGGAAGGCAACGACATGGTCTTCTGTGACAAATGTAACATCTGTGTTCACCAGGTAGGAACCTACAAGCACTGATTTTGCGCATAGCGGCTATTTTGAAGAAGGCTTTACTTGCAATGAGAGTAATGTGATTGGTTAAATTTAACATTAGTTAAATGCACTGGTTATACGTCGCTCTTGATTAAGTGCTAATTAACTCTTAATTAATATTTTTTTCTACATGTACCCAGTTCTCTGGCTTTAGAATCATGACAATCTCTCATCCCTCAGTTGAACCCTTCTTCATCATAAATACATCTAACCCACTGTGTTAGCCCACTGTCAATTCAATTTAAGGGCTTTATTGGCATGGGCAACTTATGTTTACATTGCCACAGCAAGTGAAATAGATAATAAACTATACAAAATTAACAGTAAACATTACACTCACAGAAGATCCAAATGAATAGAGACATTACATATGTCATATTTATACATACAGTGTTGTAAGGATGTGCAAATAGTTAAAGTACAAAAGGGAAAATAAATATGGGTTGTATTTACAATGATGTTTGTTCTTCACTGGTTGACCTTTTCTTATGGCAACAGGTCACACATCTTGCTGCTTTGATGCACACTGGAATTTCACCCAGTAGATCTGGGAGTTTATCAAAATTGGATTTGTTTTCGAATTCTTTGTGGGTCTGTGTAATCTGAGGGAAATATGTGTCTATAATATGGTCATACATTGGGCAGGAGGTTAGGAAGTGCAGCTCAGTTTCCTCCTCATTTTGTGGGCAGTGGGCACGTAGGCGGACCTGGCTCTCAAGAGAAGACAGGCTATAGTGACCTTTCTTAATAGCAAGGCTATGGTCACTGAGTCTGTACATAGTCAAAGCTTTCCTTTGGGTCAGTCACAGTGGTCAGGTATTCTGCCACTGTGTACTCTCTGTTTAGGGCCAAATAGCATTCTAGTTTGATCTGTTTTTGTTGTTAATTCTTTCCAATGTGCCAAAGTAATTATCGTTTTGTTTTCTCATGATTTGGTTGGGTCTAATTGTGTTGCTGTCCTGGGGCTCTGTAGGGTGTGTTTGTGTTTGTGAACAGAGCCCCAGGACCAATTTGGTGAGTTGTTGGTTGGTGAGTGGACCCCAGACTTCACATCCATAAAAGACAATGGGTTCTATAACGGATTCAAGTATTTTTAGCCACGTTCCTAATTGGTATGTTGAAATGTTGTTCCTTTTGATGGCATAGAAGACCCTTCTTGCCTTGTCTCTCAGATCGTTCACAGCTTTGTGGAAGTTACCTGTGGCGCTGATGTTTAGGCAGAGGTATGTATAGTTTGTTGTGTGCTCTAGGGCAACGGTGTCCAGATGGAATTTGTATTTGTTGTCTTGGCAGCTACCATTTTATGGAACACCATTATTTTTATTTTACTGTCAGGGCCCAGGTCTGTCAGGGCCCAGGTCTGTCAGGGCCCAGGTCTGTCAGGGCCCAGGTCTGTCAGGGCCCAGGTCTGTCAGGGCCCAGGTCTGTCAGGGCCCAGGTCTGTCAGAATCTGTGCAGAAGATCTAGGTGCTGCTGTAGGTCCTCCTTGGTTGGTGACAGAAGCACCAGATCATCAGCAAACGTTTGACTTCAGATTCTAGTAAGGTGAGGCCGGGGCTGCAGTTCGAGTCGGGTGAGGCCGGGGGCTGCAGTTCGAGTCGGGTGAGGCCGGGCGCTGCAGTTCGAGTCGGGTGAGGCCGGGCGCTGCAGTTCGAGTCGGGTGAGGCCGGGCGCCGCAGTTCGAGTCGGGTGAGGCCGGGCGCCGCAGTTCGAGTCGGGTGAGGCCGGGCGCCGCAGTTCGAGTCGGGTGAGGCCGGGGGCCGCAGTTCGAGTCGGGTGAGGCCGGGGCTGCAGTTCGAGTCGGGTGAGGCCGGGGGCTGCAGTTCGAGTCGGGTGAGGCCGGGGGCTGCAGTTCGAGTCGGGTGAGGCCGGGGGCTGCAGTTCGAGTCGGGTGAGGCCGGGCGCCGCAGTTCGAGTCGGGTGAGGCCGGGGGCCGCAGTTCGAGTCGGGTGAGGCCGGGGGCTGCAGTTCGAGTCGGGTGAGGCCGGGGGCTGCAGTTCGAGTCGGGTCGGGTGAGGCCGGGGGCCGCAGTTCGAGTCGGGTGAGGCCGGGCGCTGCAGTTCGAGTCGGGTGAGGCCGGGCGCTGCAGTTCGAGTCGGGTGAGGCCGGGCGCTGCAGTTCGAGTCGGGTGAGGCCGGGCGCTGCAGTTCGAGTCGGGTGAGGCCGGGGCTGCAGTTCGAGTCGGGTGAGGCCGGGGCTGCAGTTCGAGTCGGGTGAGGCCGGGGGCTGCAGTTCGAGTCGGGTGAGGCCGGGGGCTGCAGTTCGAGTCGGGTGAGGCCGGGGGCTGCAGTTCGAGTGCCCTCGCCAAAATCGTTGATATATGTTGAAGCGGGTGGGGCTTAAGCTGCATCTCTCTCACCCCATGGCCCTGTGGAAAAAAATGTGTGTTTTCCCAATTTTAACCGCACACTTGTTTGTGTACATGGATTTTATAATGTCGTATGTTTTTCCCCAACACCACTTTCCTTCACTTTGTATAGCAGACCCTCCAAATTGAGTCAAAAGCTTTTCAAAAGCTTTCTTGAGATCAGCAATGCATGAGAAGACTTTGCCTTTGTTTTGGTTTGTTTCTTTGATTTGACATTTGCTCAGTACATTGTTTTCATTTAGGAAATGTATGAGTCTGCTGTTAATGATAATGCAGAGGATTTTCCCAAGGTTGCTGTTGACGCATATTCCACGCTAGTTATTGGGGTCAAATTTTCTCCACTTTTGTGGATTGGGGTGATCAGTCCTTGGTTCCAAATATTGGGGAAGAAGCCAGAGCTGAGGATGATGTTAAGGAGTTTAAGTTTAGCCAATTGGAATTTGTGGCCTGTATATTTGATCATTTCATTGAGGGTACCATCAACACCACAGGCCTTTTTGGGTTGGAGGTTTTGTATTTTGTCCTGTTGTTCATTTCAATGTAATTAGAGAATCCAGTGGAATCTGGTAGTCTATAATAGTTGATTCTTCTAAGATTTGTATTTGATCATGCATATGTTTTTGCTGTTTGTTCTTTGTTATAGGGCCACAAAAATGGAGAAGTGGTTTATCCATACATCTCTGTTTTGGATAGATAACTCTTCATGTTTTAGTGTTTTCCAATTTTCCCAGAAGTGGTCGTCTATGGATTCTTCAATTACGTTGAGCTGATTTCTGACGTGGTGTTCCTCCCCACCCGTAGTGTATTTCTGTATTGTTTTAGTGATTCCCCATCCTCAGGTCTCCTCTCCCTGTCTGCCTGTTAACCTACTGTCTCTCTCCTGCCCAGGCGTGTTATGGTCTAGTGACGGTACCATGTGCAGTCCTAACTCTCTCTCTCTCCCCCTGCCCCCCCCCCAAACCAGGCGTGTTATGGTATAGTGAAGGTGCCAGATGGTAACTGGCTGTGCAGGACGTGTGTCCTGGGCATCGACCCCCAGTGTCAGCTGTGCCCCATCAAGGGAGGGGCGATGAAGGCTACGAGGGCGGGCACCAAGTGGGCACACGTCAGCTGTGCCCTGTGGATCCCTGAGGTACAAATTAACACCTTTTATGCATTCATCTGTCTGTCAGAATGTGCTGTTAAAACAGTCAAGCTGACTGACGGTCCCGTGTGTCTCTAGCTGACTGACGGTACGGTCCCGTGTGTCTCTAGCTGACTGACGGTCCCGTGTATCTCTAGCTGACTGACAGTCCCGTGTGTATCTAGCTGACTGACGGTCCCGTGTATCTCTAGCTGACTGACAGTCCCGTGTGTATCTAGCTGACTGACGGTCCCGTGTATCTCTAGCTGACTGACGGTCCCGTGTATCTCGAGCTGACTGACGGTCCCGTGTATCTCGAGCTGACTGACGGTCCCGTGTGTATCTAGCTGACTGGCGGTCCCGTGTATCTCAAGCTGACTGACGGTCCCGTGTATCTCGAGCTGACTGGCGGTCCCGTGTGTCTCTAGCTGACTGACGGTCCCGTGTGTCTCGAGCTGACTGACGGTCCCGTGTATCTCTAGCTGACTGACGGTCCGTGTATCTCGAGCTGACTGACGGTCCCGTGTATCTCGAGCTGACTGACGGTCCCGTGTATCTCGAGCTGACTGACGGTCCCGTGTCTCGAGCTGACTGACGGTCCGTGTATCTCGAGCTGACTGGCGGTCCCGTGTGTATCTAGCTGACTGACGGTCCCGTGTGTATCTCGAGCTGACTGACGGTCCGTGTATCTCGAGCTGACTGACGGTCCCGTGTATCTCGAGCTGACTGCGGTCCGTGTATCTCGAGCTGACTGGCGGTCCCGTGTGTCTCGAGCTGACTGGCGGTCCCGTGTGTCTCTAGCTGACTGGCGGTCCGTGTGTCTCTAGCTGACTGACGGTCCCGTGTGTCTCTAGCTGACTGACGGTCCGTGTGTCTCTAGCTGACTGACGGTCCCGTGTATCTCTAGCTGACTGACGGTACGGTCCCGTGTATCTCTAGGTGACTGACGTGCGGTCCCGTGTATCTCTAGGTGACTGACGGTACTGTCCCGTGTGTCTCTAGCTGACTGACGGTCCGTGTGTCTCTAGCTGACTGACGGTCCCGTCCCGTGTGTCTCTAGCTGACTGACGGTCCCGTGTGTCTCTAGCTGACTGACGGTCCCGTGTGTCTCTAGCTGACTGACGGTCCCGTGTGTCTCTAGCTGACTGAGCGGTCCCGTGTGTCTCGAGCTGACTGACGGTCCCGTGTATCTCGAGCTGACTGGCGGTCCCGTGTGTATCTAGCTGACTGGCGGTCCCGTGTGTATCTCGAGCTGACTGGCGGTCCGTGTATCTCGAGCTGACTGACGGTCCTGTGTATCTCGAGCTGACTGACGGTCCCGTGTATCTCGAGCTGACTGACGGTCCCGTGTATCTCGAGCTGACTGACGGTCCGTGTGTCTCTAGCTGACTGACGGTCCCGTGTGTCTCTAGCTGACTGACGGTCCCGTGTGTCTCTAGCTGACTGGCGGTCCCGTGTGTCTCTAGCTGACTGACGGTCCCGTGTGTCTCTAGCTGACTGACGGTCCGGTCCGTGTATCTCTAGCTGACTGACGGTGCGGTCCCGTGTATCTCTAGGTGACTGACGGTCCCGTGTGTCTCTAGCTGACTGACGGTCCCGTGTGTCTCTAGCTGACTGACGGTCCCGTGTGTCTCTAGCTGACTGACGGTCCCGTGTGTCTCTAGCTGACTGACGGTCCGTGTATCTCTAGCTGACTGACAGTACGGTCCCGTGTATCTCTAGCTGACTGACGGTCCCGTGTATCTCTAGGTGACTGACGGTACTGTCCCGTGTATCTCTAGGTGACTGACGGTACTGTCCCGTGTATCTCTAGGTGACTGACGGTCCCGTGTGTCTCTAGCTGACTGACGGTCCGGTCCCGTGTATCTCTAGCTGACTGACGGTACGGTCCCGTGTATCTCTAGGTGACTGACGGTCCCGTGTGTCTCTAGCTGACTGACGGTCCCGTGTGTCTCTAGCTGACTGACGGTCCCGTGTGTCTCTAGCTGACTGACGGTCCCGTGTGTCTCTAGCTGACTGACGGTCCCGTGTATCTCTAGCTGACTGACAGTACGGTCCCGTGTATCTCTAGCTGACTGACGGTCCCGTGTATCTCTAGGTGACTGACGGTACTGTCCCGTGTATCTCTAGGTGACTGACGGTACTGTCCCGTGTATCTCTAGGTGACTGACGGTCCCGTGTGTCTCTAGCTGACTGACGGTCCCGTGTGTCTCTAGCTGACTGACGGTACGGTCCCGTGTATCTCTAGCTGACTGACGGTACTGTCCCGTGTATCTCTAGCTGACTGACGGTACTGTCCCGTGTATCTCTAGCTGACTGACGGTACTGTCCCGTGTATCTCTAGCTGACTGACGGTACTGTCCCGTGTGTCTCTAGCTGACTGACGGTCCCGTCCCGTGTGTCTCTAGCTGACTGACGGTACTGTCCCGTGTATCTCTAGCTGACTGACGGTACTGTCCCGTGTATCTCTAGCTGACTGACGGTACGGTCCCGTGTATCTCTAGCTGACTGACGGTACTGTCCCGTGTATCTCTAGCTGACTGACGGTACTGTCCCGTGTATCTCTAGCTGACTGACGGTACTGTCCCGTGTATCTCTAGCTGACTGACGGTACTGTCCCGTGTATCTCTAGCTGGCTGACGGTCCCGTGTATCTCTAGGTGACTGACGGTACTGTCCCATGTATCTCTAGCTGACTGACGGTCCCGTGTATCTCTAGCTGACTGACGGTCCCGTGTGTCTCTAGCTGACTGACGGTACGGTCCCGTGTATCTCTAGGTGACTGACGGTACGGTCCCGTGTATCTCTAGCTGACTGACGGTACTGTCCCGTGTATCTCTAGCTGACTGACGGTCCCGTGTATCTCTAGCTGACTGACAGTCCCGTGTGTATCTAGCTGACTGACGGTCCCGTGTATCTCTAGCTGACTGACGGTCCCGTGTATCTCGAGCTGACTGACGGTCCCGTGTATCTCGAGCTGACTGACGGTCCCGTGTATCTCGAGCTGACTGACGGTCCCGTGTGTATCTAGCTGACTGACGGTCCCGTGTATCTCGAGCTGACTGACGGTCCCGTGTATCTCGAGCTGACTGACGGTCCCGTGTGTCTCGAGCTGACTGACGGTCCCGTGTGTCTCGAGCTGACTGACGGTCCCGTGTATCTCGAGCTGACTGACGGTCCCGTGTGTATCTAGCTGACTGACGGTCCCGTGTGTATCTCGAGCTGACTGACGGTCCCGTGTATCTCGAGCTGACTGACGGTCCCGTGTGTCTCGAGCTGACTGACGGTCCCGTGTGTCTCGAGCTGACTGACGGTCCCGTGTGTATCTAGCTGACTGACGGTCCCGTGTGTATCTCGAGCTGACTGACGGTCCCGTGTATCTCGAGCTGACTGACGGTCCGTGTATCTCGAGCTGACTGACGGTCCCGTGTATCTCGAGCTGACTGACGGTCCCGTGTGTCTCGAGCTGACTGACGGTCCCGTGTGTCTCTAGCTGACTGACGGTCCCGTGTGTCTCTAGCTGACTGACGGTCCCGTGTGTCTCTAGCTGACTGACGGTCCCGTGTGTCTCTAGCTGACTGACGGTCCCGTGTATCTCTAGCTGACTGACGGTACGGTCCCGTGTATCTCTAGGTGACTGACGGTACGGTCCCGTGTATCTCTAGGTGACTGACGGTACTGTCCCGTGTGTCTCTAGCTGACTGACGGTCCCGTGTGTCTCTAGCTGACTGACGGTCCCGTCCCGTGTGTCTCTAGCTGACTGACGGTCCCGTGTGTCTCGAGCTGACTGACGGTCCCGTGTATCTCGAGCTGACTGACGGTCCCGTGTATCTCGAGCTGACTGACGGTCCCGTGTATCTCGAGCTGACTGACGGTCCCGTGTATCTCGAGCTGACTGACGGTCCCGTGTGTCTCTAGCTGACTGACGGTCCCGTGTGTCTCTAGCTGACTGACGGTCCCGTGTGTCTCTAGCTGACTGACGGTCCCGTGTGTCTCTAGCTGACTGACGGTCCCGTGTGTCTCTAGCTGACTGACGGTCCGGTCCCGTGTATCTCTAGCTGACTGACGGTACGGTCCCGTGTATCTCTAGGTGACTGACGGTCCCGTGTGTCTCTAGCTGACTGACGGTCCCGTGCGTCTCTAGCTGACTGACGGTCCCGTGTGTCTCTAGCTGACTGACGGTCCCGTGTATCTCTAGCTGACTGACAGTACGGTCCCGTGTATCTCTAGCTGACTGACGGTCCCGTGTATCTCTAGGTGACTGACGGTACTGTCCCGTGTATCTCTAGGTGACTGACGGTACTGTCCCGTGTATCTCTAGGTGACTGACGGTCCCGTGTGTCTCTAGCTGACTGACGGTCCCGTGTGTCTCTAGCTGACTGACGGTCCGGTCCCGTGTATCTCTAGCTGACTGACGGTACGGTCCCGTGTATCTCTAGGTGACTGACGGTCCCGTGTGTCTCTAGCTGACTGACGGTCCCGTGTGTCTCTAGCTGACTGACGGTCCCGTGTGTCTCTAGCTGACTGACGGTCCCGTGTGTCTCTAGCTGACTGACGGTCCGTGTATCTCTAGCTGACTGACAGTACGGTCCCGTGTATCTCTAGCTGACTGACGGTCCCGTGTATCTCTAGGTGACTGACGGTACTGTCCCGTGTATCTCTAGGTGACTGACGGTACTGTCCCGTGTATCTCTAGGTGACTGACGGTCCCGTGTGTCTCTAGCTGACTGACGGTCCCGTGTGTCTCTAGCTGACTGACGGTACGGTCCGTGTATCTCTAGCTGACTGACGGTGCGGTCCCGTGTATCTCTAGCTGACTGACGGTACTGTCCCGTGTATCTCTAGCTGACTGACGGTACTGTCCCGTGTATCTCTAGCTGACTGACGGTACTGTCCCGTGTATCTCTAGCTGACTGACGGTACTGTCCCGTGTATCTCTAGCTGACTGACGGTACTGTCCCGTGTATCTCTAGCTGACTGACGGTACGGTCCCGTGTATCTCTAGCTGACTGACGGTACTGTCCCGTGTATCTCTAGCTGACTGACGGTACTGTCCCGTGTATCTCTAGCTGACTGACGGTACCGTGTATCTCTAGCTGGCTGACGGTCCCGTGTATCTCTAGGTGACTGACGGTACTGTCCCATGTATCTCTAGCTGACTGACGGTCCCGTGTATCTCTAGCTGACTGACGGTCCCGTGTGTCTCTAGCTGACTGACGGTACGGTCCCGTGTATCTCTAGGTGACTGACGGTACGGTCCCGTGTATCTCTAGCTGACTGACGGTACTGTCCCGTGTATCTCTAGCTGACTGACGGTCCCGTGTATCTCTAGCTGACTGACTGTCCCGTGTATCTCTAGGTGACTGACGGTACTGTCCCGTGTATCTCTAGGTGACTGACGGTCCCGTGTGTCTCTAGCTGACTGACGGTCCCGTGTGTCTCTAGCTGACTGACGGTCCGGTCCCGTGTATCTCTAGCTGACTGACGGTGCGGTCCCGTGTATCTCTAGGTGACTGACGGTCCCGTGTGTCTCTAGCTGACTGACGGTCCCGTGTGTCTCTAGCTGACTGACGGTCCCGTGTGTCTCTAGCTGACTGACGGTCCCGTGTGTCTCTAGCTGACTGACGGTCCCGTGTATCTCTAGCTGACTGACAGTACGGTCCGTGTATCTCTAGCTGACTGACGGTCCCGTGTATCTCTAGGTGACTGACGGTACTGTCCCGTGTATCTCTAGGTGACTGACGGTACTGTCCCGTGTATCTCTAGGTGACTGACGGTCCCGTGTGTCTCTAGCTGACTGACGGTCCCGTGTGTCTCTAGCTGACTGACGGTACGGTGCCGTGTATCTCTAGCTGACTGACGGTACTGTCCCGTGTATCTCTAGCTGACTGACGGTACTGTCCCGTGTATCTCTAGCTGACTGACGGTACTGTCCCGTGTATCTCTAGCTGACTGACGGTACTGTCCCGTGTATCTCTAGCTGACTGACGGTACTGTCCCGTGTATCTCTAGCTGACTGACGGTACTGTCCCGTGTATCTCTAGCTGACTGACGGTACGGTCCCGTGTATCTCTAGCTGACTGACGGTACGGTCCCGTGTATCTCTAGCTGACTGACGGTACTGTCCCGTGTATCTCTAGCTGACTGACGGTACTGTCCCGTGTATCTCTAGCTGACTGACGGTACCGTGTATCTCTAGCTGGCTGACGGTCCCGTGTATCTCTAGGTGACTGACGGTACTGTCCCATGTTTCTCTAGCTGACTGACGGTCCCGTGTATCTCTAGCTGACTGACGGTCCCGTGTGTCTCTAGCTGACTGACGGTACGGTCCCGTGTATCTCTAGGTGACTGACGGTACGGTCCCGTGTATCTCTAGCTGACTGACGGTACTGTCCCGTGTATCTCTAGCTGACTGACGGTCCCGTGTATCTCTAGCTGACTGACGGTACGGTCCCGTGTGTCTCTAGCTGACTGACAGTCCCGTGTATCTCTAGCTGACTGACGGTCCCGTGTATCTCTAGCTGACTGACAGTCCCGTGTGTATCTAGCTGACTGACGGTCCCGTGTATCTCTAGCTGACTGACGGTCCCGTGTATCTCGAGCTGACTGACGGTCCCGTGTGTCTCTAGCTGACTGACGGTCCCGTGTGTATCTAGCTGACTGACGGTCCCGTGTGTATCTAGCTGACTGACGGTCCCGTGTGTATCTAGCTGACTGACGGTCCCGTGTATCTCGAGCTGACTGACGGTCCCGTGTGTATCTAGCTGACTGACGGTCCCGTGTATCTCTAGCTGACTGACGGTCCCGTGTATCTCGAGCTGACTGACGGTCCCGTGTGTATCTAGCTGACTGACGGTCCGTGTGTATCTAGCTGTCTGACGGTCCCGTGTATCTCGAGCTGACTGACGGTCCCGTGTATCTCGAGCTGACTGACGGTCCCGTGTGTCTCTAGCTGACTGACGGTCCCGTGTGTCTCTAGCTGACTGACGGTCCCGTGTGTCTCTAGCTGACTGACGGTCCGTGTATCTCGAGCTGACTGACGGTCCCGTGTATCTCGAGCTGACTGACGGTCCCGTGTATCTCGAGCTGACTGACGGTCCCGTGTATCTCGAGCTGACTGACGGTCCCGTGTATCTCGAGCTGACTGACGGTCCCGTGTGTCTCGAGCTGACTGACGGTCCCGTGTGTCTCTAGGTGACTGACGGTCCCGTGTGTCTCTAGGTGACTGACGGTCCCGTGTGTCTCTAGGTGACTGACGGTCCCGTGTGTCTCTAGGTGACTGACGGTCCCGTGTGTCTCTAGGTGACTGACGGTCCCGTGTGTCTCTAGCTGACTGACGGTCCCGTGTGTCTCTAGCTGACTGACGGTCCCGTGTGTCTCTAGCTGACTGACGGTCCCGTGTGTCTCTAGCTGACTGACGGTCCCGTGTGTCTCTAGCTGACTGACGGTCCCGTGTGTCTCTAGCTGACTGACGGTCCCGTGTGTCTCTAGCTGACTGACGGTCCCGTGTGTCTCTAGCTGACTGACGGTCCCGTGTGTCTCTAGCTGACTGACGGTCCCGTGTGTCTCTAGCTGACTGACGTTACTGTCCCGTGTGTCTCTAGCTGACTGACGGTCCCGTGTGTCTCTAGCTGACTGACGGTCCCGTGTGTCTCTAGCTGACTGACGGTCCCGTGTGTCTCTAGCTGACTGACGGTCCCGTGTGTCTCTAGCTGACTGACGGTCCCGTGTGTCTCTAGCTGACTGACGGTCCCGTGTGTCTCTAGCTGACTGACGGTCCCGTGTATCTCTAGCTGACTGACGGTACGGTCCTGTGTATCTCTAGCTGACTGACGGTCCCGTGTGTCTCTAGCTGACTGACGGTCCTGTGTATCTCTAGGTGACTGACGGTACTGTCCCGTGTATCTCTAGGTGACTGACGGTACGGTCCCGTGAGTCTCTAGCTGACTGACGGTCCCGTGTGTCTCTAGCTGACTGACGGTCCCGTGTGTCTCTAGCTGACTGACGGTACGGTCCCGTGTATCCCTAGCTGACTGACGGTACTGTCCCGTGTATCTCTAGCTGACTGACGGTACTGTCCCGTGTATCTCTAGCTGACTGACGGTACTGTCCCGTGTATCTCTAGGTGACTGACGGTACTGTCCCGTGTATCTCTAGCTGACTGACGGTACCGTGTATCTCTAGCTGGCTGACGGTCCCGTGTATCTCTAGGTGACTGACGGTACTGTCCCATGTATCTCTAGCTGACTGACGGTCCCGTGTATCTCTAGCTGACTGACGGTCCCGTGTGTCTCTAGCTGACTGACGGTACGGTCCCGTGTATCTCTAGGTGACTGACGGTACGGTCCCGTGTATCTCTAGCTGACTGACGGTACTGTCCCGTGTATCTCTAGCTGACTGACGGTCCCGTGTATCTCTAGCTGACTGACGGTACGGTCCCGTGTGTCTCTAGCTGACTGACGGTCCCGTTTATCTCTAGCTGACTGACGGTCCCGTGTGTATCTAGCTGACTGACGGTCCCGTGTGTATCTAGCTGACTGACGGTCCCGTGTATCTCTAGCTGACTGACGGTCCCGTGTATCTCGAGCTGACTGACGGTCCCGTGTATCTCTAGCTGACTGACGGTCCCGTGTGTATCTAGCTGACTGACGGTCCCGTGTGTATCTAGCTGACTGACGGTCCCGTGTGTCTCTAGCTGACTGACGGTACGGTCCCGTGTATCTCTAGCTGACTGACGATACTGTCCCGTGTATCTCTAGCTGACTGACGGTACTGTCCCGTGTATCTCTAGCTGACTGACGGTACTGTCCCGTGTATCTCTAGCTGACTGACGGTACTGTCCCGTGTATCTCTAGGTGACTGACGGTACTATCCCGTGTATCTCTAGCTGACTGACGGTACCGTGTATCTCTAGCTGGCTGACGGTCCCGTGTATCTCCTAGGTGACTTACGGTACTGTCCCATGTATCTCTAGCTGACTGACGGTCCCGTGTATCTCTAGCTGACTGACGGTCCCGTGTATCTCTAGCTGACTGACGGTCCCGTGTGTCTCTAGCTGACTGACGGTACGGTCCCGTGTATCTCTAGGTGACTGACGGTACGGTCCCGTGTATCTCTAGCTGACTGACGGTACTGTCCCGTGTATCTCTAGCTGACTGACGGTCCCGTGTATCTCTAGCTGACTGACAGTCCCGTGTATCTCTAGCTGACTGACAGTCCCGTGTGTATCTAGCTGACTGACGGTCCCGTATATCTCTAGCTGACTGACGGTCCCGTGTATCTCGAGCTGACTGACGGTCCCGTGTATCTCTAGCTGACTGACGGTCCCGTGTGTATCTAGCTGACTGACGGACCCGTGTGTATCTAGCTGACTGACGGTCCCGTGTATCTCGAGCTGACTGACGGTCCCGTGTGTCTCTAGCTGACTGACGGTCCCTTGTGTCTCTAGCTGACTGACGGTCCCGTGTATCTCTAGCTGACTGACGGTCCGTGTGTCTCTAGCTGACTGACGGTACTGTCCCGTGTATCTCTAGGTGACTGACGGTACTGTCCCGTGTATCTCTAGGTGACTGACGGTACGGTCCCATGAGTCTCTAGCTGACTGACGGTCCCGTGTGTATCTAGCTGACTGACGGTCCCGTGTATCTCTAGCTGACTGACGGTCCCGTGTATCTCTAGCTGACTGACGGTCCCGTGTGTCTCTAGCTGACTGACGGTACGGTCCCGTGTGTCTCTAGCTGACTGACGGTACTGTCCCGTGTATCTCTAGCTGACTGACGGTACTGTCCCGTGTATCTCTAGGTGACTGACGGTACTGTGTATCTCTAGCTGGCTGACGGTCCCGTGTATCTCTAGGTGACTGACGGTACTGTCCCATGTATCTCTAGCTGACTGACGGTCCCGTGTGTCTCTAGCTGACTGACGGTACGGTCCCGTGTATCTCTAGGTGACTGACGGTACGGTCCCGTGTATCTCGAGCTGACTGACGGTCCCGTGTGTATCTAGCTGACTGACGGTCCCGTGTATCTCTAGCTGACTGACGGTCCCGTGTATCTCGAGCTGACTGACGGTCCCGTGTGTATCTAGCTGACTGACGGTCCCGTGTATCTCGAGCTGACTGACGGTCCCGTGTATCTCGAGCTGACTGACGGTCCCGTGTATCTCGAGCTGACTGACGGTCCCGTGTATCTCGAGCTGACTGACGGTCCCGTGTATCTCGAGCTGACTGACGGTCCCGTGTATCTCGAGCTGACTGACGGTCCCGTGTATCTCTAGGTGACTGACGGTCCCGTGTATCTCTAGGTGACTGACGGTACGGTCCCGTGTATCTCTAGGTGACTGACGGTACTGTCCCGTGTGTCTCTAGCTGACTGACGGTCCCGTGTGTCTCTAGCTGACTGACGGTCCCGTGTATCTCTAGCTGACTGACTGACGGTACGGTCCCGTGTATCTCTAGCTGACTGACGGTCCCGTGTGTCTCTAGCTTACTGACGGTCCCGTGTATCTCTAGGTGACTGACGGTACTGTCCCGTGTATCTCTAGGTGACTGACGGTACGGTCCCGTGAGTCTCTAGCTGACTGACGGTCCCGTGTGTCTCTAGCTGACTGACGGTCCCGTGTGTCTCTAGCTGACTGACGGTACGGTCCCGTGTATCTCTAGCTGACTGACGATACTGTCCCGTGTATCTCTAGCTGACTGACGGTACTGTCCCGTGTATCTCTAGCTGACTGACGGTACTGTCCCGTGTATCTCTAGCTGACTGACGGTACTGTCCCGTGTATCTCTAGGTGACTGACGGTACTGTCCCGTGTATCTCTAGCTGACTGACGGTACCGTGTATCTCTAGCTGGCTGACGGTCCCGTGTATCTCCTAGGTGACTTACGGTACTGTCCCATGTATCTCTAGCTGACTGACGGTCCCGTGTATCTCTAGCTGACTGACGGTCCCGTGTGTCTCTAGCTGACTGACGGTACGGTCCCGTGTATCTCTAGGTGACTGACGGTACGGTCCCGTGTATCTCTAGCTGACTGACGGTACTGTCCCGTGTATCTCTAGCTGACTGACGGTCCCGTGTATCTCTAGCTGACTGACGGTACGGTCCCGTGTGTCTCTAGCTGACTGACAGTCCCGTGTATCTCTAGCTGACTGACAGTCCCGTGTGTATCTAGCTGACTGACGGTCCCGTATATCTCTAGCTGACTGACGGTCCCGTGTATCTCGAGCTGACTGACGGTCCCGTGTATCTCTAGCTGACTGACGGTCCCGTGTGTATCTAGCTGACTGACGGACCCGTGTGTATCTAGCTGACTGACGGTCCCGTGTATCTCGAGCTGACTGACGGTCCCGTGTGTCTCTAGCTGACTGACGGTCCCTTGTGTCTCTAGCTGACTGACGGTCCCGTGTATCTCTAGCTGACTGACGGTCCCGTGTGTCTCTAGCTGACTGACGGTACTGTCCCGTGTATCTCTAGGTGACTGACGGTACTGTCCCGTGTATCTCTAGGTGACTGACGGTACGGTCCCATGAGTCTCTAGCTGACTGACGGTCCCGTGTGTATCTAGCTGACTGACGGTCCCGTGTATCTCTAGCTGACTGACGGTCCGTGTATCTCTAGCTGACTGACGGTCCCGTGTGTCTCTAGCTGACTGACGGTACGGTCCCGTGTGTCTCTAGCTGACTGACGGTACTGTCCCGTGTATCTCTAGCTGACTGACGGTACTGTCCCGTGTATCTCTAGGTGACTGACGGTACTGTGTATCTCTAGCTGGCTGACGGTCCCGTGTATCTCTAGGTGACTGACGGTACTGTCCCATGTATCTCTAGCTGACTGACGGTCCGTGTGTCTCTAGCTGACTGACGGTACGGTCCCGTGTATCTCTAGGTGACTGACGGTAGTGCGGTCCCGTGTATCTCGAGCTGACTGACGGTCCCGTGTGTATCTAGCTGACTGACGGTCCCGTGTATCTCGAGCTGACTGACGGTCCCGTGTATCTCGAGCTGACTGACGGTCCCGTGTGTATCTAGCTGACTGACGGTCCCGTGTATCTCGAGCTGACTGACGGTCCCGTGTATCTCGAGCTGACTGACGGTCCTGTATCTCGAGCTGACTGACGGTCCCGTGTATCTCGAGCTGACTGACGGTCCCGTGTATCTCGAGCTGACTGACGGTCCCGTGTATCTCGAGCTGACTGACGGTCCCGTGTATCTCTAGGTGACTGACGGTCCCGTGTATCTCTAGGTGACTGACGGTCCCGTGTATCTCTAGGTGACTGACGGTCCCGTGTATCTCTAGCTGGCTGACGGTCCCGTGTATCTCTAGCTGGCTGACGGTACCGTGTATCTCTAGCTGGCTGACGGTACTGTCCCGTGTATCTCTAGGTGACTGACGGTACTGTCCCGTGTGTCTCTAGCTGACTGACGGTCCCGTGTGTCTCTAGCTGACTGACGGTCCCGTGTGTCTCTAGCTGACTGACGGTCCCGTGTATCTCTAGCTGACTGACGGTACGGTCCCGTGTATCTCTAGGTGACTGACGGTACTTTCCCGTGTGTCTCTAGGTGACTGACGGTACTGTCCCGTGTGTCTCTAGCTGACTGACGGTCCCGTGTGTCTCTAGCTGACTGACGGTCCCTTGTGTCTCTAGCTGACTGACGGTCCCGTGTATCTCTAGCTGACTGACGGTCCCGTGTGTCTCTAGCTGACTGACGGTACTGTCCCGTGTATCTCTAGGTGACTGACGGTACTGTCCCGTGTATCTCTAGGTGACTGACGGCGGTCCCATGAGTCTCTAGCTGACTGACGGTCCCGTGTGTATCTAGCTGACTGACGGTCCCGTGTATCTCTAGCTGACTGACGGTCCCGTGTATCTCTAGCTGACTGACGGTCCCGTGTGTCTCTAGCTGACTGACGGTACGGTCCCGTGTGTCTCTAGCTGACTGACGGTACTGTCCCGTGTATCTCTAGCTGACTGACGGTACTGTCCCGTGTATCTCTAGGTGACTGACGGTACTGTGTATCTCTAGCTGGCTGACGGTCCCGTGTATCTCTAGGTGACTGACGGTACTGTCCCATGTATCTCTAGCTGACTGACGATCCCGTGTGTCTCTAGCTGACTGACGGTACGGTCCCGTGTATCTCTAGGTGACTGACGGTACGGTCCCGTGTATCTCTAGCTGACTGACGGTACTGTCCCATGTATCTCTAGCTGACTGACGGTCCCGTGTATCTCTAGCTGACTGACTGTACGGTCCCGTGTATCTCTAGGTGACTGACGGTACTGTCCCATGTATCTCTAGCTGACTGACGGTCCCGTGTATCTCTAGCTGACTGACGGTCCCGTGTGTCTCTAGCTGACTGACGGTACGGTCCCGTGTATCTCTAGCTGACTGACGGTCCCGTGTGTCTCTAGCTGACTGACGGTACGGTCCCGTGTATCTCTAGCTGACTGACGGTCCCGTGTGTCTCTAGCTGACTGACGTTACTGTCCCGTGTATCTCTAGGTGACTGACGGTACTGTCCCGTGTATCTCTAGGTGACTGACGGTACGGTCCCGTGAGTCTCTAGCTGACTGACGGTCCCGTGTGTCTCTAGGTGACTGACGGTCCCGTGTATCTCTAGCTGACTGACGGTCCCGTGTGTCTCTAGCTGACTGACGGTACGGTCCCGTGTATCTCTAGCTGACTGACGGTACTGTCCCGTGTATCTCTAGGTGACTGACGGTACTGTCCCATGTATCTCTAGCTGACTGACGGTCCCGTGTATCTCTAGCTGACTGACGGTCCCGTGTGTCTCTAGCTGACTGACGGTACGGTCCCGTGTATCTCTAGCTGACTGACGGTACTGTCCCGTGTATCTCTAGGTGACTGACGGTACTGTCCCGTGTATCTCTAGCTGACTGACGGTACTGTCCCGTGTATCTCTAGCTGACTGACGGTCCCGTGTATCTCTAGCTGACTGACGGTCCCGTGTATCTCTAGCTGGATGACGGTCCCGTGTATCTCTAGGTGACTGACGGTACTGTCCCGTGTATCTCTAGCTGACTGACGGTCCCGTGTATCTCTAGCTGACTGACGGTCCCGTGTGTCTCTAGCTGACTGACGGTCCCGTGTGTCTCTAGCTGACTGACGGTCCCGTGTGTCTCTAGCTGACTGACGGTCCCGTGTATCTCTAGCTGACTGACGGTACGGTCCCGTGTATCTCTAGGTGACTGACGGTCCCGTGTGTCTCTAGCTGACTGACGGTCCCGTGTATCTCTAGCTGACTGACGGTCCCGTGTGTATCTCTAGCTGACTGACGGTCCCGTGTGTATCTCTAGCTGACTGACGGTCCCGTGTATCTCTAGCTGACTGACGGTCCCGTGTGTCTCTAGCTGACTGACGGTCCCGTGTATCTCTAGCTGACTGGCGGTACTGTCCCGTGTATCTCGAGCTGACTGACGGTCCCGTGTGTCTCTAGCTGACTGACAGTCCCGTGTGTATCTAGCTGACTGACGGTCCCGTGTGTCTCTAACTGACTGACGGTCCCGTGTGTCTCTAGCTGACTGACGGTCCCGTGTATCTCTAGCTGACTGACGGTACGGTCCCGTGTATCTCTAGCTGACTAACGGTACGGTCCCGTGTATCTCTAGCTGACTGACGGTCCCGCGTATCTCTAGCTGACTGACGGTCCCGTGTATCTCTAGGTGAGCATCGCTTGTCCAGAGAGGATGGAGCCCATCACCAAGGTGTCTCACATCCCCCCCTCCCGCTGGTCTCTCATCTGCAGCCTCTGTAAACTGAAGACTGGAGCCTGTATACAGGTGAGTATGGTGGTTGGACTGTGTGTTTCTGAACATATTTAGGTGACTAGATATCACAAGTCTCTTGGTTTGTTGTTCACACTCGTAGTGTCTTAGTTTGTAGTATAGTGTGGTTTAACTTTTCTATTGGCTCGTGAAGTGTGTATTAATTCAAGGGTTCTCAAACGTTTGGAGACCCCTTCTGTGATAGTTAATTAATCAGGTACCCCCCTCCTAATGAGAACACAACTGCAGTGAGATAGAAATAAGCTGAGGAGTGTCACTGTGGCAGTGCATGGCCGTCCGAACCAAGTCTCGGGCCCTGGGAAGGGACATCTCCTAGCATCAGAGAGAACATTTAGCAGTTTTCAAGCACGTTTCCTGCAATTCTACACATTTTGCCATGAGGCAGAGACTTTGCAGTTTTAAAGCTTCAATTACAGTGCATTTATGTTGGGGGGGGGGGGGGTGTAATACGAGAAGTATTGAGTTGAAAAATGTGTAATTGTTGGGGTACTGTGGATATCAATATATGTGTGAGCCCCCCAGGCCCATGTTGCCCTGGGGTAAGAACAGGCATTATAGTTGAATAATATGCCATTGTATCACAACCTCTAACAGGTTACCTCGGCCTAAATTAGTTTAATTTGTTAGTAATATTAATTTAAAAATTACATGCAAAAACAAAAAGTTATATATATTTTGAAATCTGCCTGCGGACCTCCTGCAGGAGCTCACTTTGACAACCCCTGAGTTAATGAACCTTGTCCTCCTGCAGGAGCTCACTTTGACAACCCCTGAGTTAATGAACCTTGTCCTCCTGCAGGAGCTCACTTTGACAACCCCTGAGTTAATGAACCTTGTCCTCCTGCATCCCTCAGTGCTCAGTGAAGAACTGCACCATCCCGTTCCATGTGACGTGTGCCTTCGAGCACAGCCTGGAGATGAAGACTGTCCTGGATGAAGGAGACGAGGTGAAGTTCAGGTCCTACTGTCTGAAGCACAGCAAGCCCAAGAACCAGGCCTCCTCCGACCCACCAGCCCCCGGCCTCAGCCCCTGTCAGCCAGCCCACAACAAGCAGTCCAAGGCAGGGGAGGCAGGCTCCGGTCTCAGTCCGGCCCGGCCCAAACCCCCAGTAGACCCAGAGAAGGGGGGCCTGAGGGCCCAGAGGTTGTTAGAACTAGAGGAGGAGTTTTCTACTCTGATTCACCCTGAGGAGCTGGCCCTGAACCTGGGCCTCCCTCCCAGCCTGCTGGACTTCATCTACCAGTACTGGAAACTGAAGAGGAAGAGCAACTTCAACCGTGCTCTGCTGCCCCCTAGTGAGGAGGAGGGTAACCTGCTGCTGTTGCCTCATGAAGACAGCATCCACACACGGATGAGGATGTTCATGCACCTCCGACAGGACTTAGAGAGGGTTAGTATTACTTTTATTGTATTTAATATAGATATACACTGAGTATACAAGCATAAAGAACACCTGCTCTTTCCATGACAGACCGACCAGGTGAATCCAGGTGGAAGCTATGATCCCTTATTTATGTCACTTGTTAAATCCACTTCAGTGTAGACGAAGGGGAGGAGACGGGTTAAAGAAGGATTTTTAAGCTTTGAGACAATTGAAACATGGTTTGTGTACACTACCGTTCTAAAGTTTGGTCACTTATGAATGTAATTGTTTTTGAAAGAAAAGCAAATTGTCCATTAAAATAACATCAAATTGGTAGACATTGTTAATGTTGTAAATGACTATTGTAGCTGGAAACGGCTGATTTTGAATGGAATATCTACATAGGCGTACAGTGGCCCATTATCAGCAACCATCACTCCTGTATTCCAATGGCACGTTGTGTTAGTTAATCCAAGTTTATCATTTTAAAAGGCTAATTGATCATTAGAAAAGCCTTTTGCAATGATGTTAGTAGAGCTGAAAACTGTTGTTCTGATTTAAAGAAGCAATAAAACTGGCCTTTAGACTAGTTGAGTATCTGGAGCATCGGCATTTGTGGGTTCAATTACAGGCCCAAAATGGCCAGAAACAAAGACCTTTCTTCTGAAACTCGTCAGTCTATTCTTGTTCTGAGAAATGAAGGCTATTTCATGTGAGAAATGTGGATTAGCTAACAACGCGCCATGCGGATTAGCTAACAACGCGCCATGTGGATTAGCTAACAATGTGCCATGTGGATTAGCTAACAACGTGCCATGTGGATTAGCTAACAACGTGCCATTGGAACATGTATGTACATCTATATCTATCTACATCTATGTAGATATTCCATTAAAAATCAGCCGTTTCCAACAACAATAGTTATTTTAATGGACCAAAAATACGCTTTTCTTTCAAAAGGACATTTTGGACATTTGTAAGTGACCCCAAACTTTTGAACGGTAGAGTATGTGTGCTATTCAGAGGGTGAATGGACAAAAGACAAAAGATCTAAGTGCCTTTGAACGGGGAATGGTTGCAGGCGCCAGGCGCACTGGTTTGTGTCTGGAACTGCAATGCTGCTGGGTTTTTCACACTCAACCCTTTCCCGTGTGTATCAAGAATGGTCCACCACCCAAAGGAAATCAAGCCAACTTGACACAACTGTGGGAAGCATTGGAGTCAACATTTGCCAGCATCCCTGTGGAACGCTTTACCGCCTTGTGGAGTCCATGCCCCGACGAATTGAGGCTCTTCTGAGGGCTAATGGGGGTCGGGGGCCAACTCTATTTTTTAGAAGACGTTATCCACACACATACGGATGGATGGTCATGCACCCCAGACGATATTTTATATCCGTTGTAAATTATACTACACTGAACCCAAATATAAACGCAACATGTAAAGTGTTGAAATTAAAGATACCAGAAATGTTCCATACGCACAAAGAATGTCGCAAAAATTTTGTGGATGACTTAGTTTACATCCCTGTCAGTGAGCATTTCTCCTTTGCCAAGATAATCCATTCACCCGACAGGTGTGGCATATCAAGAAGCTGATTAAACAGCATGACCACAGGTGCACCTTATGCTGGGGACAATAAAGAACACTCTAAAATGGGCAGTTTTATCACACAACACAATGCCACAGATGTCTCAAGTTTTGAGGGAGCGTGCAATTGACATGCTGACTGCAGGAATGTCCACCAGAGCTGTTGCCAGAGAATTGAATGTTCATTTCTCTACCATAAGCCGCCTGCCAACGTAATTTTAGAGAATTTGGCAGTATGTCCAACCGGCCTCAACCCCAGGACTTCCACATCCGGCTTCTTCACCTGCGGGGTCGCCTGAGACACCTGGACAGTTGATGAAACTGAGGAGTATTTCTGTCTGTAATAAAGCCCTTTTGTGATGGAAAAACTCATTCTGATTGGCTGGGCCTGGCTCCCCAGTGGGTGGGCCTATGCCTTCCCAGGCCCACCCATGGCTGCGCTCCCCTACCCAGTCATGTGAAATCCATAGATGAGAGCCTTATTTATTTCAATTGACTGATAAAAAATATACAGTACGTTCTAAATTATTCCCCTTCCTCTTTTTCCTCATTTTGTTACGTTAGACTTTATTCACATTTTTTTTTATCCTCATCAATCTACACTCAGTACCCCATAATGACAAAGCAAAAACAGGTTTTTAGAAATTTGTGTAAATTTATCTTAAAAAACAGAAACGGTATTTAAATAAGTATTCAGACCCTTTGCTACGAGACTCGAAATTGAGCTCAGGTGCCTCCTGTTTCCATTGATCATCCTTGAGATGTTTCTACAACTTCATCGGAGTCCACCTGTGGTAAATTCAATTGATTGGACATGATTTGGAAAGACACACACCTGTCTATGTAAGGTCCCACAGTTGACAGTGCATGTCAGCATTGAAGGTCCCCAAGAACACAGTGGCCTCCATTCTTAACTAGAAGAAGTTTGGAACCATCGAGACTCTTCCCTGCCAAACTGAGAAATCAGGGGAGAAGGGCCTTGGTCAGGGAGGTGAGCAAGAACCCCAATGGTCTCTCGGACAGCTCCAGAGTTTATCTGTGGAAATGGGAGAACCTTCCAGAAGGACAACCATCTCTGCAGTACTCCCCCAATCAGGCTTTTATGGTAGAGTGGCCAGACGGAAGCCACTCAGTGAAAGGCTCATGACAGCCTGCTTGGAGTTTGCCAAAAGGGACCTAAAGGACTCTGACCATGAGAAACAAGATTCTCTGGTCTGAAACCAAGATTGAACTATTTGGCCTGAATGCCAAGTGCCAACCTGGCACCATCTCTACTGTGAAACGTGTTGGTGGCAGCATCATGCTGTGGGGATGTTTTTCAGCGGCAGGGACTGGGAGACTAGTCAGGATAGAGGGAAAGATGAACGGAGCAAAGTACAGAGATCCTTGATGAAAACCTGCTCCAGAGGACTCAGGACCTCAGACTGGGGTGAAGGTTCACCTTCCAACAGGATAACGAACCTAAGCACACAACCAGGACAAAGCAGGAGTGGCTTCGGGACAAGTCTCTGAATGTCCTTGAGTTGCTCAGCCAGGGCCCAGACTTGAACCCGATCGAACATCTCTGGAGAGACCTGAAAATCACTGCAGCAACGCTCCCCATCCAACCTGACAGAGCTTGAGAGGATCTGCAGAGAAGAATGGAATAAACTCCCCAAATACAGGTGTGCCAAACTTGTAGCATCATACCCAAGAAGACTCGAGGCTGTAATCACTGCCAAAGGTGCTTCAGCAAAGTACTGAGTAAAGGGTCTGAATACTTATGTAAATGTCATATTTCAGTTTTTTATATTGAATAAATTTGCAAAAATTGTTTACCTGTATTTGCTTTGTCATTATGGGGTGTTGTGTGTAGATTGACATTGTATTTAATCCATTTTAGAATAAGGCTCTAATGTAACACAATGTGGAAAAGAAAAGGGGTCTGAATACTTTCCTAATGAATTGTAAAATTGTTGCATGTTGAGTTTCTATTTTTGTTCAGTATAGTTCCATGAACTCCGAGCTCTGTCATATCAAGATCTGAGTTGGGTGCTTCTATGGGATGGCAGGTAGCCAGGGGTTGCCGGTTCCAATCCAGGGTCTTACAGGACGAATCTGTCACCTTGTTGTTCCCTGCAGGAGAGGAATTCGGTTATGGGCCCGTACATAATATAACCTTCCCTTCAGAATGTAAAAAGTTAAGCAAGGAATGAGTAGGCTACCTGCCACGTAACAGGGAGGGGGAGGGTTACGGTGTTGGGGAGGGTGACAGAGGTTAGGGCTCAGGTCTCTGGAATGGTTAGGGGTCAGGCCTGGGGGCCAGAGAGGTTAGGGTATATAAAAGTGCTTCAAAACTCTGGAATATTGGGGGTGGGGAATGAGTGCAATTCAGAAGAGCTCAAATCTCTTGAGGGAAGAAAACAAATTCAATTCCTGTAGATATTCCCTCAAATGTATGCTAAAATAGGCATATGAAGAATTGTTTCCATCACAAGTTTTACTAAATCCACACACAAGTAATCAAATGTAAAAATAATTATACAAGGATCCAACCAAAAAGAGAGAATAATAATCATGACAAGTACAATAGATCTGTAGCTTGACCTCTAAATCAATTAATTTATCCCAGGGGAGATGGAAACTATAAAACAGCCACTAGATGGAGACCGATTGCTGGGTGGCTTAGGGTGAGTGTTTGTTAGCTCACCTGACGGCCATGTTGTGTCCCCTACAGGTGAGGAACCTGTGTTACATGGTGAGTCGGAGGGAGAAGCTGAAACTGTCTCAGAGCAAGGCCCAGGAGCAGATCTTCAACCTCCACGTCAAACTGCTCAGCCAGGAGATCTCCGCTGGTAAGACTTGTGTGTGGCCGTATCCGAATAACCATACTTGCATAATAGGTATTTTGGATATGTGAAAAAAATAACATTTTATAGTATGTGAAATTAGTATGCTTTAAAGGCCAGGATGTCATACTCATTTATGCATTAAAAAAAGTATATATTTTTCTACCTAGGCAAGTCAGCTGCGCTACTCGGGAGCGATATCCCTATGGGGCTAGTTAGTGACCATCAGTAAATTAAAGTACATGGGACAATATTATAAAATGTCAATAGCTCCAAATTTCAATGACTTAACCTCAAACCAACTATAAATAGTAAAAAATCATATTAACAAGACAACTAAAAGATGTGCAACATGAAAATATCTTCCCATTGTGTAATTTATTGACGGCCCCTAACTAGCCCCAGAGCTAGGCTACTCTAATTGACTCTCATTTGTAGTCAGTCATGGCCACTGCATTTCTTTCTGATTGGCCCTCATGGTGGTGTGGGAGGAGATGGGGACTAACCCATAATTCTGATTGGCCCTCATGGTCTTTTTTCTCCAGGTGTGCCGGTGGACAGCATGTTGTTCCGGCCTCCTCCCAGAATCACCCTGACGCTGAAGATGCCCAAAGTGTCGCTGGGTAACGGGAAGGCCGGCTCCAAGTCAGGCAACGGCCCCCTGTGTCCAGATAACAGCGGGAACGTTCACCAACGCAGTGGGGGAGGGAAGGGGCTAGGGAAGGGGGGGGGTAAGGGCGGAGGGTTAGGTAAAGGAGGAGGGAAGCCTCAGCTCCATGGGCGAGGCAAGAGAGAGGAGTGCTCCAATGGCAGCATGCTGTCTGCTTCAGGTCAGTCACGTAGGGAGGGGAGTAATGCCACTGGACCAACACTGACTAACCCTGCTGCCAGGGGCTCAGCCCTGACCATTAAACAGACTGGCAAGCCTCTAATGGGTAAACCGTTGACGCTCCACCCTGCCCTACATGGCCATCCTTCCAATGGAAACGGCAAACTGGACCAAGAGCGGACAGGCCCCGTCCCTAGATCCAACGGCGTGATGGAGAAGATGGTGGGCGTGGCCCAGAAGGACAGCTCTTGTCAGACCCCCAGCGAACAGGAAACCAGCGAGGGTTCAGGGGTCAAGGCCAGCCAATCAGTCAGCTTCAGTGATTCCACCATGGAGCACTTCAGCCGGTCGTTCAAGGAGGCGACGGTCAGCTTGGTGCGGACCACGGAGGACCTGCGGGGGGACAAGGTGTCCCAGGAGGGTAAAGGCACCAGATCAGCCCAGGACCGACCCTGGGCCAAACCAGTTCCCGGAGTCCCCCAGGGACTCAGTGGTACCAGATCAGCCAAGGACCGACCCTGGGCCAAACCAGTTCCCGGAGTCCCCCAGGGACTCGGTGGTACCAGATCACCACCCTACAAGGAGACGGATGGATACTGCCCTGACCTGGAACTCAGTGACTCAGAGCCAGAGGCTAAAGGTCAGAGGTTGAGGCAGGGTAGGGTAAAGCAGAGCCTGGGGGGGTCCAGTAGGACCTCAGTACAGAGGTGACAGCCATGACATGACCTTTGCCCCGGCTCTGTCTGAGCGAGCAGCTCTCTGGTCATGGGGCAGAGCCAGAGCCCCTACAATGGCTGGGCCATCTATCTATTGTACACAGGGACAGGAGCACAGGACTGCTGCATGACAGGCGTCCTGACCCAAATCATCACCTCAGTGGGACTCTAAGCCACGTGTCTTCTTTAATGGATTTTTGTTCTCTCTCCCTCTATGCTCGGTGTGAACGGAATGCCCTTGGACTGTCTCCTGATTAAACTACTTGTCTGTTTATTTCTGTCTTCTTTGCTCTGGCTGGAAATGATTAGAGCCAGAATGATGGGGGTTTCTTTTTTTGGGGGGGGGGACACAACTTACTGATGTCGATTTGAGTGTTTTACATCGGAGAAATTAAAGTGTAATTTTTCCACACTAAAGTCTCGGAAATTGACATCCAAAATTAGCAATTGTCCAATAAAATATGTTTCAAATGTCGATTTTCATCCTATCGGTCGTGCTCAATAAATGATTTTCTGTTCTGTACTCAACCTCCCTATCTAGGTCTACATAATAGGTGAGTCTCCTCAACCTCCCTCTCCTTTTCTCTCGCTCTTTTGCGATCTCTTGAACTGCCAGCATCAGCATCTCTTGAACTGCCAGCATTAGCGTCTCTTGAACTGCTAACATTAGCATCTCTTGAACTGCCAGCATTCGCATCTCTTGAACTGCTAGCATTAGCATCTCTTGAACTGCCAGCATTAGCATCTCTTGAACTGCTAGCATTAGCATCTCTTGAACTGCTAGCATTAGCATCTCTTGAACTGCTAGCATTAGCATCTCTTGAACTGCCAGCATTAGCATCTCTTGAATTGCTAGCATTAGCATCTCTTGAACTGCTAGCATTAGCATCTCTTGAACTGCCAGCATTAGCGTCTCTGGAACTGCTAGCATTAGCGTCTCTTGAACTGCTAGCATTAGCATCTCTTGAACTGCTACCTATCCTTTCACATAATTTCAGATGAGGAGACTGTCGTTCAACAGCCAGTTCTTCCGTTAGTCTCCATTTCAAGAGTTGGACAGAGGGAGTGTTGTATCTCTTTAAGGGAATCATTGTGTTCAATAGCGCACATGTTTTTGATATGTATGAATATGAAATTCACTGACTGTGTATTGGTATGATTTTGTATCCTTTTTACTAGGGAATAAATAGTATATTTAATCAAATTCGATATTTGGTGACATTTTTGACCCCTGGAACAGAAGAGCTGCAGGGTTATGGAACCTGATGCTATGGTGTACGACTGGTGGGGATGTATGTTCTGACTGGTGGGGATGTATGTTCTGACTGGTGGGGATGTATGTTCTGACTGGTGGGGATGTATGTTCTGACTGGTGGGGATGTATGTTCTGACTGGTGGGGGTGTATGTTCTGACTGGTGGGGGTGGAGGGTCTGACTGGTGGGGGTGGAGGGTCTGACTGGTGGGGGTGGTGGAGGGTCTGACTGGTAGTGGTGGTGGTGGATGGTCTGACTGGTGGTGGTGGTGGTGGAGGGTCTGACTGGTAGTGGTGGTGGTGGAGGGTCTGACTGGTAGTGGTGGTGGTGGAGGGTCTGACTGGTAGTGGTGGTGGTGGAGGGTCTGACTGGTGGTGGAGGGTCTGACTGATAGTGGTGGTGGTGGAGGGTCTGACTGATAGTGGTGGTGGTGGAGGGTCTGACTGGTAGTGGTGGTGGTGGAGGGTCTGACTGGTAGTGGTGGTGGTGGTGGTAGGGTCTGACTGGTGGTGGTGGTGGTGGAGGGTCTGATTGGTGGTGGTGGTGGTGGAGGGTCTGACTGGTGGTGGTGGTGGTGGAGGGTCTGACTGGTAGTGGTGGTGGTGGAGGGTCTGACTGGTGGTGGTGGTGGAGGGTCTGACTGGTAGTGGTGGTGGTGGAGGGTCTGACTGGTGGTGGTGGTGGTGGAGGGTCTGACTGGTGGTGGTGGTGGTGGAGGGTCTGACTGGTAGTGGTGGTGGTGGAGGGTCTGACTGGTGGTGGGTGGAGGGTCTGACTGGTGGTGGGTGGAGGGTCTGACTGGTGGTGGTGGTGGTGGAGGGTCTGACTGGTGGTGGTGGTGGTGGAGGGTCTGTGGTGGTGGTGGTGGAGGGTCTGACTGGGTGGTGGTGGTGGAGGGTCTGACTGGTGGTGGTGGAGGGTCTGACTGGTGGTGGTGGAGGGTCTGACTGGTGGTGGTGGTGGTGGAGGGTCTGACTGGTGGTGGAGGGTCTGACTGATGGTGGTGGTGGAGGGTCTGACTGGTAGTGGTGGTGGTGGAGGGTCTGACTGGTAGTGGTGGTGGTGGAGGGTCTGACTGGTAGTGGTGGTGGTGGAGGGTCTGACTGGTGGTGGTGGTGGTGGAGGGTCTGACTGGTAGTGGTGGTGGAGGGTCTGACTGGTGGTGGTGGTGGTGGAGGGTCTGACTGGTGGTGGTGGTGGTGGTGGAGGGTCTGACTGGTAGTGGTGGTGGTGGTGGAGGGTCTGACTGGTAGTGGTGGTGGTGGTGGAGGGTCTGACTGGTGGTGGTGGAGGGTCTGACTGGTGGTGGTGGTGTCTGACTGGTGGTGGTGGTGGTGGAGGGTCTGACTGGTGGTGGTGGAGGGTCTGACTGGTGGTGGTGGTGGTGGTGGAGGGTCTGACTGGTAGTGGTGGTGGTGGAGGGTCTGACTGGTAGTGGTGGTGGTGGAGGGTCTGACTGGTAGTGGTGGTGGTGGAGGGTCTGACTGGTAGTGGTGGTGGTGGAGGGTCTGACTGGTAGTGGTGGTGGTGGAGGGTCTGACTGGTAGTGGTGGTGGTGGAGGGTCTGACTGGTAGTGGTGGTGGTGGAGGGTCTGACTGGTAGTGGTGGTGGTGGAGGGTCTGACTGGTAGTGGTGGTGGTGGAGGGTCTGACTGGTAGTGGTGGTGGTGGAGGGTCTGACTGATAGTGGTGGTGGTGGAGGGTCTGACTGGTAGTGGTGGTGGTGGAGGGTCTGACTGGTAGTGGTGGTGGTGGTGGAGGGTCTGACTGGTAGTGGTGGTGGTGGTGGTGGAGGGTCTGACTGGTGGTGGTGGTGGAGGGTCTGACTGGTGGTGGTGGTGGAGGGTCTGACTGGTGGTGGTGGTGGTGGAGGGTCTGACTGGTGGTGGTGGTGGTGGTGGAGGGTCTGACTGGTGGTGGAGGGTCTGACTGGTGGTGGAGGGTCTGACTGGTGGTGGTGGTGGTGGAGGGTCTGACTGGTGGTGGTGGTGGTGGAGGGTCTGACTGGTGGTGGTGGTGGTGGAGGGTCTGACTGGTAGTGGTGGTGGAGGGTCTGACTGGTAGTGGTGGTGGAGGGTCTGACTGGTGGTGGTGGTGGTGGAGGGTCTGACTGGTAGTGGTGGTGGTGGAGGGTCTGACTGGTAGTGGTGGTGGTGGTGGTGGAGGGTCTGACTGGTGGTGGTGGTGGTGGGTCTGACTGGTAGTGGTGGTGGTGGGAGGGTCTGACTGGTGGTGGTGGTGGAGGGTCTGACTGGTGGTGGTGGTGGTGGTGGAGGGTCTGACTGGTGGTGGTGGTGGTGGAGGGTCTGACTGGTAGTGGTGGTGGTGGAGGGTCTGACTGGTAGTGGTGGTGGTGGAGGGTCTGACTGGTGTGGTGGTGGAGGGTCTGACTGGTAGTGGTGGTGGTGGAGGGTCTGACTGGTAGTGGTGGTGGAGGGTCTGACTGGTAGTGGTAGTGGTGGTGGTGGAGGGTCTGACTGGTGGTGTCTGTGGGTGGTGGGAGGGTCTGACTGGTGGTGGTGGTGGAGGGTCTGACTGGTGGTGGTGGTGGAGGGTCTGACTGGTGGTGGTGGTGGAGGGTCTGACTGGTGGTGGTGGTGGTGGTCTGAGGGTCTGACTGGTGGTGGTGGTGGGGTCTGACTGGTGGTGGTGGTGGTGGAGGGTCTGACTGGTGGTGGTGGAGGGTCTGACTGGTGGTGGTGGTGGTGGAGGGTCTGACTGGTAGTGGTGGTGGTGGAGGGTCTGACTGGTAGTGGTGGTGGTGGAGGGTCTGACTGGTAGTGGTGGTGGTGGAGGGTCTGACTGGTGGTGGTGGTGGTGGAGGGTCTGACTGGTAGTGGTGGTGGTGGAGGGTCTGACTGGTGGTGGTGGTGGTGGAGGGTCTGACTGGTAGTGGTGGTGGTGGTGGAGGGTCTGACTGGTAGTGGTGGTGGTGGAGGGTCTGACTGGTAGTGGTGGTGGTGGAGGGTCTGACTGGTGGTGGTGGTGGTGGAGGGTCTGACTGGTGGTGGTGGTGGTGGAGGGTCTGACTGGTGGTGGTGGTGGTGGAGGGTCTGACTGGTGGTGGTGGTGGTGGAGGGTCTGACTGGTGGTGGTGGTGGAGGGTCTGACTGGTGGTGGTGGTGGAGGGTCTGACTGGTGGTGGTGGTGGTGGAGGGTCTGACTGGTGGTGGTGGTGGTGGAGGGTCTGACTGGTGGTGGTGGTGGTGGAGGGTCTGACTGGTAGTGGTGGTGGTGGAGGGTCTGACTGGTAGTGGTGGTGGTGGTGGTGGTGGAGGGTCTGACTGGTGGTGGTGGTGGTGGAGGGTCTGACTGGTGGTGGTGGTGGTGGAGGGTCTGACTGGTGGTGGTGGAGGGTCTGACTGGTGGTGGTGGTGGTGGTGGAGGGTCTGACTGTTGGTGGTGGTGGAGGGTCTGACTGGTGGTGGTGGTGGTGGAGGGTCTGACTGGTGGTGGTGGTGGTGGGTCTGACTGGTGGTGGTGGTGGTGGAGGGTCTGACTGGTAGTGGTGGTGGTGGAGGGTCTGACTGGTAGTGGTGGTGGTGGAGGGTCTGACTGGTGGTGGTGGTGGTGGAGGGTCTGACTGGTGGTGGTGGTGGTGGAGGGTCTGACTGGTGGTGGTGGTGGTGGTGGGGTCTGACTGGTGGTGGTGGATGGTCTGTGGTGGTGGTGGAGGGTCTGACTGGTAGTGGTGGTGGTGGAGGGTCTGACTGGTGGTGGTGGTGGTGGAGGGTCTGACTGGTGGTGGTGGTGGTGGAGGGTCTGACTGGTGGTGGTGGTGGTGGAGGGTCTGACTGGTGGTGGTGGTGGTGGTGGAGGGTCTGACTGGTGGTGGTGGTGGTGGGGGAGGGTCTGACTGGTGGTGGTGGTGGGGGAGGGTCTGACTGGGTGGGTGGTGGAGGGTCTGACTGGTAGTGGTGGTGGTGGTCTGACTGGTGGTGGTGGTGGCGGGTCTGACTGGTGGTGGTGGAGGGTCTGACTGGTGGTGGTGGTGGTGGAGGGTCTGACTGGTGGTGGTGGTGGTGGAGGGTCTGTGGTGGTGGTGGTGGAGGGTCTGACTGGTGGTGGTGGTGGAGGGTCTGACTGGTGGAGGGTCTGACTGGTGGTGGTGGTGGTGGAGGGTCTGACTGGTGGTGGTGGTGGTGGAGGGTCTGACTGGTGGTGGTGGTGGAGGGTCTGTGGTGTGGTGGTGGTGGAGGGTCTGACTGGTGGTGGTGGTGGTGGTCTGGAGGGTCTGACTGGTGGTGGTGGTGGTGGAGGGTCTGACTGGTGGTGGTGGTGGTGGTGGAGGGTGGTGACTGGTGGTGGTGGTGGTGGAGGGTCTGACTGGTAGTGGTGGTGGTGGAGGGTCTGACTGGTGGTGGTGGTGGAGGGTCTGACTGGTGGTGGTGGTGGTGGAGGGTCTGACTGGTGGTGGTGGTGGTCTGACTGGTGGTGGTGGTGGTGGAGGGTCTGACTGGTCTGACTGGTGGTGGTGGTGGTGGAGGGTCTGACTGGTGGTGGTGGTGGTGGAGGGTCTGACTGGTGGTGGTGGTGGTGGAGGGTCTGACTGGTAGTGGTGGTGGTGGTGGAGGGTCTGACTGGTGGTGGTGGTGGTGGTGGTGGAGGGTCTGACTGGTGGTGGTGGTGGTGGTGGAGGGTCTGACTGGTAGTGGTGGTGGTGGTGGAGGGTCTGACTGGTGGTGGTGGTGGTGGAGGGTCTGACTGGTAGTGGTGGTGGTGGAGGGTCTGACTGGTGGTGGTGGTGGAGGGTCTGGTGGTGGTGGTGGAGGGTCTGACTGGTGGTGGTGGTGGAGGGTCTGACTGGTGGTGGTGGTGGTGGAGGGTCTGACTGGTGGTGGTGGTGGTGGAGGGTCTGACTGGTAGTGGTGGTGGTGGAGGGGACTGGTAGTGGTGGTGGTGGAGGGTCTGACTGGTGGTGGTGGTGGTGGAGGGTCTGACTGGTGGTGGTGGTGGTGGAGGGTCTGACTGGTGGTGGTGGTGGAGGGTCTGACTGGTAGTGGTGGTGGTGGAGGGTCTGACTGGTAGTGGTGGTGGTGGAGGGTCTGACTGTGTGGTGGTGGAGGATCTGACTGGTGGTGGAGGGTCTGACTGGTGGTGGTGGTGGTGGAGGGTCTGACTGGTGGTGGTGGTGGTGGAGGGTCTGACTGGTGGTGGTGGTGGTGGAGGGTCTGACTGGTAGTGGTGGTGGTGGTGGAGGGTCTGACTGGTGGTGGTGGTGGTGGAGGGTCTGACTGGTGGTGGTGGTGGTGGTGGTGGAGGGTCTGACTGGTGGTGGTGGTGGTGGAGGGTCTGACTGGTGGTGGTGGTGGAGGGTCTGACTGGAGTGGTGGTGACTGGTGGTGGTGGTGGTGGAGGGTCTGACTGGTGGTGGTGGTGGTGGAGGGTCTGACTGGTGGTGGTGGTGGTGGAGGGTCTGACTGGTGGTGGTGGTGGTGGAGGGTCTGACTGGTGGTGGTGGTGGTGGAGGGTCTGACTGGTGGTGGTGGTGGAGGGTCTGACTGGTGGTGGTGGTGGTGGTGGAGGGTCTGACTGGTGGTGGTGGTGGTGGTGGAGGGTCTGACTGGTGGTGGTGGTGGAGGGTCTGACTGGTGGTGGTGGTGGAGGGTCTGACTGGTGGTGGTGGTGGTGGAGGGTCTGACTGGTGGTGGTGGTGGTGGAGGGTCTGACTGGTGGTGGTGGAGGGTCTGACTGGTGGTGGTGGTGGTGGAGGGTCTGACTGGTAGTGGTGGTGGTGGAGGGTCTGACTGGAGTGGTGGTGGTGGAGGGTCTGACTGGTGGTGGTGGTGGTGGAGGGTCTGACTGGTGGTGGTGGTGGAGGGTCTGACTGGTGGTGGTGGTGGTGGAGGGGTGGTGGTGGTGGTGGAGGGTCTGACTGGTAGTGGTGGTGGTGGAGGGTCTGACTGGTGGTGGTGGTGGTGGTGGTGGAGGGTCTGACTGGTGGTGGTGGTGGAGGGTCTGACTGGTAGTGGTGGTGGTGGAGGGTCTGACTGGTAGTGGTGGTGGTGGAGGGTCTGACTGGTGGTGGTGGTGGTGGAGGGTCTGACTGGTGGTGGTGGTGGAGGGTCTGACTGGTGGTGGTGGTGGTGGTGTGGTGGTGGAGGGTCTGACTGGTGGTGGTGGTGGTGGTGGAGGGTCTGACTGGAGGGTCTGACTGGTGGTGGTGGTGGAGGGTCTGACTGGTGGTGATGAGGGTCTGACTGGTGGTGGTGGTGGTGGAGGGTCTGACTGGTGGTGGTGGTGGTGGAGGGTCTGACTGGTAGTGGTGGTGGTGGAGGGTCTGACTGGTAGTGGTGGTGGTGGAGGGTCTGACTGGTAGTGGTGGTGGTGGAGGGTCTGACTGGTAGTGGTGGTGGTGGAGGGTCTGACTGGTAGTGGTGGTGGTGGAGGGTCTGACTGGTAGTGGTGGTGGTGGAGGGTCTGACTGGTAGTGGTGGTGGTGGTGGTGGAGGGTCTGACTGGTGGTGGTGGTGGAGGGTCTGACTGGGTGGTGGTGGTGGAGGGTCTGACTGGTGGTGGTGGTGGTGGATGGTCTGACTGGTGGAGGGTCTGTGGTGGTGGTGGTGGAGGGTCTGACTGGTGGTGGTGGTGGAGGGTCTGACTGGTGGTGGTGGTGGTGGGGGGTGGTGGTGGTGGTGGGTCTGACTGGTGGTGGTGGTGGTGGAGGGTCTGACTGGTGGTGGTGGTGGTGGTGGAGGGTCTGACTGGTGGTGGTGGTGGTGGAGGGTCTGACTGGTGGTGGTGGTGGTGGAGGGTCTGACTGGTGGTGGTGGTGGTGGAGGGTCTGACTGACTGGAGGGTCTGACTGGTGGTGGTGGTGGTGGAGGGTCTGACTGGAGTGGTGGTGGTGGAGGGTCTGACTGGTAGTGGACTGGTGGTGGTGGTGGTGGTGGAGGGTCTGGTGGTGGAGGGTGGTGGTGGTGGTGGGAGGGTCTGACTGGGTGGTGGTGGTGGAGGGTCTGACTGGTGGTGGTGGTGGTGGAGGGTCTGACTGGTGGTGGTGGAGGGTCTGACTGGTGGTGGTGGAGGGTCTGACTGGTGGTGGTGGAGGGTCTGACTGGTGGTGGTGGTGGAGGGTCTGACTGGTGGTGGTGGTGGTGGAGGGTCTGACTGGTGGTGGTGGTGGTGGAGGGTCTGACTGGTGGTGGTGGTGGTGGAGGGTCTGACTGGTGGTGGTGGTGGTGGAGGGTCTGACTGGTGGTGGTGGTGGTGGAGGGTCTGACTGGGTGGTGGTGGTGGAGGGTCTGACTGGTGGTGGTGGTGGTGGAGGGTCTGACTGGGTGGTGGTGGTGGAGGGTCTGACTGGTGGTGGTGGTGGTGGAGGGTCTGACTGGTGGTGGTGGTGGAGGGTCTGACTGGTGGTGGTGGTGGTGGTGGAGGGTCTGACTGGTGGTGGTGGTGGTGGTGGAGGGTCTGACTGGTGGTGGTGGTGGGGGAGGGTCTGACTGGTGGTGGTGGTGGTGGAGGGTCTGACTGGTGGTGGTGGTGGAGGGTCTGACTGGTAGTGGTGGTGGTGGAGGGTCTGACTGGTAGTGGTGGTGGTGGAGGGTCTGACTGGTGGTGGTGGTGGTGGTGGTCTGACTGGTGGTGGTGGTGGTGGTGGAGGGTCTGACTGGTGGTGGTGGTGGTGGAGTGGTCTGACTGGTGGTGGTGGTGGTGGAGGGTCTGACTGGTGGTGGTGGTGGTGGAGGGTCTGACTGGTGGTGGTGGTGGTGGTGGAGGGTCTGACTGGTGGTGGTGGTGGTGGAGGGTCTGACTGGTAGTGGTGGTGGTGGAGGGTCTGACTGGTGGTGGTGGTGGTGGAGGGTCTGACTGGTGGTGGTGGTGGTGGAGGGTCTGACTGGTGGTGGTGGTGGTGGTGGAGGGTCTGACTGGTGGTGGTGGTGGTGGTGGAGGGTCTGACTGGTGGTGGAGGGTCTGACTGGTGGTGGTGGTGGAGGGTCTGACTGGTAGTGGTGGTGGTGGAGGGTCTGACTGGTGGTGGTGGTGGTGGAGGGTCTGACTGGTGGTGGTGGTGGAGGGTCTGACTGGTAGTGGTGGTGGTGGTGGAGGGTCTGACTGGTGGTGGTGGTGGAGGGTCTGACTGGTGGTGGTGGTGGAGGGTCTGACTGGTGGTGGTGGTGGTGGAGGGTCTGACTGGTGGTGGTGGTGGTGGAGGGTCTGACTGGTGGTGGTGGTGGTGGAGGGTCTGTGGTGGTGGTGGTGGAGGGTCTGACTGGTGGTGGTGGTGGTGGAGGGTCTGACTGGTGGTGGAGTTGGTGGTCTGACTGATGGTGGTGGTGGAGGGTCTGACTGGTGGTGGTGGTGGTGGAGGGTCTGACTGGTAGTGGTGGTGGTGGAGGGTCTGACTGGTAGTGGTGGTGGAGGGTCTGAGAGGTCTGGGTGGTGGTGGTGGAGGGTCTGACTGGTGGTGGTGGTGGTCGGTCTGACTGGTGGTGGTGGTGGTGGAGGGTCTGACTGGTGGTGGTGGTGGTGGAGGGTCTGACTGGTGGTGGTGGTGGTGGTGGAGGGTCTGACTGGGTGGTGGTGGTGGTGGTGGAGGGTCTGACTGGTAGTGGTGGTGGTGGAGGGTCTGACTGGTAGTGGTGGTGGTGGTGGAGGGTCTGACTGGTGGTGGTGGTGGTGGTGGAGGTCTGACTGGTGGTGGTGGTGGAGGGTCTGGTGGTGGTGGTGGAGGGTCTGACTGGTGGTGGTGGAGGGTCTGAGTGGTGGTGGTGGTGGAGGGTCTGACTGGTGGTGGTGGTGGTGGAGGGTCTGACTGGTGGTGGTGGTGGTGGAGGGTCTGACTGGTGGTGGTGGTGGTGGAGGGTCTGACTGGTGGTGGTGGTGGTGGAGGGTCTGAGTGGTGGTGGTGGTGGTGGTGGAGGGTCTGACTGGTGGTGGTGGTGGAGGGTCTGACTGGTAGTGGTGGTGGTGGAGGGTCTGACTGGTAGTGGAGTGGTGGTGGTGGAGGGTCTGACTGGTGGAGGGTCTGTGGTGGTGGTGGAGGGTCTGACTGGTGGTGGTGGTGGTGGTGGAGGGTCTGACTGGTGGTGGTGGTGGTGGAGGGTCTGACTGGTGGTGGTGGTGGTGGAGGGTCTGACTGGTGGTGGTGGTGGTGGTGGTGGTGGTGGTGGTGGAGGGTCTTCAGCCACAGTCCTCTTTCCTACTGGCCTCCACTATAACCAGTCACAGCCCAGTGAATCCTCCTTCCTACTGGCCTCCACTATAACCAGTCACAGCCCAGTCCTTCCTTCCTACTGGACTCCACTATAACCAGTCACAGCCCAGTCTCTTTCCTACTGGCCTCCACTATAACCAGTCTCATCCCAGTCTCCTCCTTCCTATAACCAGTCACAGCCCAGTCCTCTCCCTGACTCCCTATACCAGTCACAGCCCAGTCTCCTCCTTCCTACTGGCCTCCACCCAGTCCTTCTTCCTACTGGCCTCCATATAACCAGTCACAGCCCAGTCCTCCTTCCTACTGGCCTCCACTATAACCAGTCACCAGCCCAGTCGGCCTCTATCAGTCACAGCCCAGTCCTCCTTCCTACTGGCCTCCACTATAATGATCACAGCCCAGTCCTCTTTCCCTACTGGCCTCCACTATAGTCACAGCCCAGTCCTCCTCCTTTCTACTGGCCTCCCTATAACCAGTCACAGCCCAATCCTCTTTCCTACAGCTCCCACTATAACCAGTCACAGCCCAGTCCTTCCCTGCTGGCCTCCACTATAACCAGACACAGCCCAGTCCTTCTTCCTACTGGCCTCACTATAACCAGTCACAGCCCAGCCGTCCTCCTTCCTACTGGCCTCCACTATAACCAGTCACAGCCCAGTCCTCTTTCCTACTGGCCTCCACTATAACCTGGCTACTGGCCTCCACTATAACCAGTCACAGCCCAGTCCTTCTTCCTACTGGCCTCCCCTATAACCAGTCACAGCCCAGTCCTCTTTCCTACAGCCTCCACTACCTTGATCTGGCCAGTCCTCCTTCCTACTGGCCTCCCACATATAACCAGTCACAGCCCAGTAGTCACTCCTTCCTACTGGCCTCCACTATAACCAGTCACAGCCCAGTCCTCTTTCCTACTGGCCTCCACTATAACCAGTCACAGCCCAGTCGTCCTCCTTCCTACTGGCCTCCACTATAACCAGTCACAGCCCAGTCCTCTTTCCTTCTGGCCTCCACTATAACCAGTCACAGCCCAGTCCTCTTTCCTACTGGCCTCCACTATAACCAGTCACAGCCCAGTCCTCTTTCCTACTGGCCTCCACTATAACCAGTCACAGCCCAGTCCTTCTTCCTACTGGCCTCCACTATAACCAGTCACAGCCCAGCCGTCCTCCTTCCTACTGGCCTCCACTATAACCAGTCACAGCCCAGTCCTCCTTCCTACTGGCCTCCACTATAACCAGTCACAGCCCAGTCCTCCTTCCTACTGGCCTCCACTATAACCAGTCACAGCCCAGTCCTCTTTCCTACTGGCCTCCACTATAACCAGTCACAGCCCAGTCCTCTTTCCTACTGGCCTCCACTATAACCAGTCACAGCCCAGTCCTTCTTCCTACTGGCCTCCACTATAACCAGTCACAGCCCAGTCCTCTTTCCTACTGGCCTCCACTATAACCAGTCACAGCCCAGTCCTCTTTCCTACTGGCCTCCACTATAACCAGTCACAGCCCAGTCCTCTTTCCTACTGGCCTCCACTATAACCAGTCACAGCCCAGTCCTCCTTCCTACTGGCCTCCACTATAACCAGTCACAGCCCAGTCCTCCTCCTTCCTACTGGCCTCCACTATAACCAGT